>NC_069499.1:1402893835-1403193835 GCF_027579735.1 Bombina bombina | reverse complement strand
AATTGTTTTTAATTTAGTTAATTTATTTAATTGTAGGGTTAGGTTAGGTGTTATTGTAACTTAGGTTAGGTTTTATTTAACAGGTACTTTTGTATTTATTTTAGCTAGGTAGTTATTAAATAGTTAATAACTATTTAGTAACTATTGTACCTAGTTAAAATAAATACAAACTTGCCTGTAAAATAAAAATAAAGCCTAAGCTAGCTACAATGTAACTATTAGTTATATTGTAGCTAGTTTAGGGTTTATTTTATGATAAAGTAATTTTTATTATTTTGTAGCAAAGGCATAATAACAGAAAAAGTATGAAAGAAAAACAAATCAAGAGAACAGAAAACCTGGTTCTCTGAAATAACATAGTAAATGAGATAAATCAGGTTACAAATCATTGAAACGTTCAGTCACTAAGTTATAGTTCGTAAGACCTCTCTAACATGAGAAACTTGGAAGCATCCAACATTGTGAAACAATAGTCCGTGTAGTGAGGAATCTTCAGTTTGTAGCTAGACTTAAAATAGATTTGTACACAGTTATGATGCTTAGAGGCTCGAACAAGCTACATATTACCAGGGTAAGGATCAATGAAGTAAAGAAATAGTGAAGGGGGAAAAGAGTTAAGTAAAGCAAAGAGAGAGAAAAAGGTAAAAGGTAGAAAAGGGGGTGTCTCCCGACCATTCCACTCTTTTTTATTGAAAAACTTGTTATATGTGGGATTAATGTGTCTCCTATTTATCTATATTTTACCTGTCATGTCTGGGGGTTCTGAATTCTTAAAGGATAGAACAATCCAAGTGGGAGGCTCTATTAGAGTAAACTAATGTATTAGGATACATTGTGTAATATCCAGTAATACCATACTTTCTGAAAGGTTTCTTGGGTATCTAGAAGAAATGCTGCCTGCTCTGACATACTGTAATAAAATTTAAGTTTGTTTTTGATTTCTTCCCAGGACGGGGCACATTCCCTCCAATGGCGGGCTATACAAATCCTTGTGGCAGTGCATGTTATCTTAATAAACAAATTTATATATTTATTGAATTCTTTAAGTCTGACGTGGAGTAAAGCTTGTTCCATGGTGAGCTTAATAGGGCTGTCTAAGATTGAGCTTAAAAACCGGGATAATTGGTTCCACACCCTGTGTATATGGGAGCAGTCCCACCACATGTGTTTGCAGTCCCCCACTTCCACACAGCCCCTATAACAGAGTCTAGATCTATCTTTGGTGGAGTGTGAGGTTATCAGCGGAGTTAGATACCAACGGAAGTTGGTCTTAATGCAGTTTTCCCACATATCTGCACTTAACAATCCCTTTCCTGCACTAGATAGAGTCTTATGCCAATCCTGAATCTCCATTTCCTTGTTAATATCTTTTTCCTATTTGGTTTGTAGGATGGGTTTGGCGTCATCTGATGCTAGCTGGATTGCTTGGTAAAGCTTGGAGATAGTGTTCTTGGGCCTGGAAGTGGTGCTACATATGGTCTCTAATATAGAGGGCAAATTTTTAGTTATGGATGGCAAAAGAGGGTGAATGATGGAGGTAAGCTGCAAGTATAAGAACCATTCTAGTTTGATTGGCTGCAATTTTTCTTGTAATTGTGTGTAGCTCATCATTTTACCTCCTATTATAAGGTCAGCTATTCTATAAAGTCCTCTGTTTTCCCATTTTCGAATGATGGGGATCAATTCATGTCTAACTAGGCTTGTGAGTGTGGCTTTGACGGAGTGCATAGGGAGTAGAGCCAAAGAAGTAGTCAGTCTGGACCATTGTTTGACCATAAAAACTTTCAATGATAGCAACTTTCAAGTACATTAAAGGGTTTAGTAAAACTGAGGCTGTGGGTATTTTACATAAAATGGAAAATTCAAGAACAAGGGGTCATGAGCTCAAGCTAAAGGGTAGTAGATTCAGGAGTAATTTGAGGAAGCACTTCTTTACAGAAAGAGTGATTGATTTATGGAATAAACTTCCTCAAGAGGTAGTAGCAACAAACACTGTGGGGGACTTTAAAAATGCATGGGACAAGCATAGGGCTATCCTACGAACTAGATAAGTTTATACTGTTAGGTAAGGTGGGGCAGACTTGCTGGGCCTATGGCTCTTATCTGCCATCAATATCTATGTTTCTATGTTTCTATGTTATCACTGGATGTTCTTGTTGCTTCCTACTAAGGCATCTTTTAGGGTCCCAAAGAATCATGTCCTGTGGGATAAGTCCTGCTATATCTGATTCTAGTTGAGTCCATACAATGTCCTTGTCAGGGTCGTTGAGAAGTGCCGTCTGTGCTAATCTGGCTGCCTGATAATAGTGTTTAAGGTTTGGTGCCCCCACCCCCCCCCAATTGTCTGTTCCTAGAGAGGACTGCCGAAGGGATTATGGCCTTTTTGTTTCCCCGTATAAAACCAATTATATGCTTTTGGAGGTCGTCTAAGTCTGGGGCTGGAATTCTGATCGGCAGGGTGCGGAATAAATATAGGATTCTTGGCAATATCATCATTTTGACTGCCGACAGTCTACCAAACCATGAAAATCTTAGTTTACTCCATTTATTTAAATCTTGTTTAATAGATTTATACATAGGGGGATAATTTGCCTTGTATAGTGCCGTTGAGCTTGTGGTTAGATTAATCCCCAAGTATCTGAGGAGGTGTTTGGCCCATTTGAATTCAAAGTTAGCCTCTATCAGCTTTTTAGTATGATCTGGGAGATGCACAGGTAGTGCTTCACATTTTTCCAGGTTAATTTTATAGCCTGATATAGAGGAAAAGGAGTTGAGGGTTTGGTAGAGGTTCGGAAGTGTCATTAGTGGTCTTGACAGGGAGAGTAGGACATCGTCTGCAAAGAGTGTGAGTTTATATTCCTTTTGTTTAATTTTGATACCTGTTATATCAGGGGATCTTCTAATATGTTGGGCCAGGGGCTCTATGCACAGCGCAAAAAGTAATGGGGACAACGGGCATCCCTGACGGGTCCCATTGAGGACAGCAAATCTTTCGGATTGGTGACCCATGGCTCTCACACTCGCAGAGGGGGTGGAATATATATTTTGAATTGCTCTCATAAATTCCCCAGAAATGCCTATCCTAGTTAACACTGCCTGCATGTATGTCCAATCGACTCTATCAAATGCCTTCTCTGCATCCAGAGAAAGGAGCAGGGAAGGCGTTTTTGTTTCATGCATATAGTCAATCAGGGACACCATTCTCCTGACATTGTCTGGAGCTTCTCTATTTTGGATGAAGCCAACTTGGTCAGGGTGTACCAGTTTGGGGAGTAAGGGTTTGAGTCGGTTAGCTAGAATTTTTGTGAACATTTTTAGGTCCTGATTTATTAGGGATATCGGCCTATAGTTCTGACACAACGTCTTATCTTTGCCTGGTTTCGGGAGTACTATAATTTTAGCGTCTAATAATTCAGATGGGATCATATGGCCTTTTAATATGGAGTTGCAGAATTGGACAATATATTTGGTCAGAGTTGGTTTAAATTGTTTATAATAGTCCCCTGGGAAACCATCAGGGCCTGCCGCCTTGCCTGGCTTTAAATCTTTGAGGACTCCTAGGACCTCCCTGTCTGTGATGTCAGCATTTAAAGAGTCTAGTTCTTGTTTGCTAATTTTGGGTAAGGTTGCCTCCTCAAGAAAGGCATCAAGGGAGTTCTGAGTCATTTCTGTTTTGGTTACCTTCTGACCGTCATATAGAGAACCATAGTAGGCCGCAAATGAGTCGACTATTTCTTTAGGGTTTGATGTTAGGACCCCCTGGGAATTATAGAGGGAGGGGATAGACATGTCTCTAGTTCTATTCCTAATTTTATAGGCCATGAATTTGTCTGGTTTATTTGCATACAGAAAATATTTGGATTGAAGTCTAAGCCCTGCTCTGGATGATTGGTCAGAAAGTAACTTGTCAAGTGCTTGTCGTTTATCTTGTAGTGATTTATAGTGACTTGTTGAGCCAGATAGTTTGTGACGTTTCTCTAGAGTAGCTATGTCTCTTTGAAGTGAATCAAAAGACATTTTCGCTTTACGTTTAGCGTGCGACTTTATTTGAATCAACAACCCTCTTATAACTGATTTATGTGCTGCCCACACCTGTATAGGGTTGTCTACTGTGTTCGTGTTGAGAGTCCAATATTCCTCCATGTGTCTGAGAACCGTCTCCTTATGATTTGGGTGTTTTAGGGTTAACGGGTCAAATGACCAACTTTTGATATTATTATGTGGGAGAATCCCTTTCAGCTTTAGTAAGACTATTGAGTGGTCGGACCACACACATGGGTGAATAGAGGAAGACACTAGGTTAGCTATCAGAATCTGACTTGAAAAGATGTAGTCTAAGCGGAAGTACTTGTGGTGTGCTGTGGAATAGAATGTGTGATCAGTTGTAACGCCATATAAAGCCTTCCATGTGTCCAGTAGGTTGTGCCCTGCCATTGTCTGGAGGATCGAGTGAACCTTTTTATTTAGTCTGTGTTGGGTGGTCGTGAGAGGGATGTTTAAGGTTTGGGACTGCGGGTATAAAGAGACATTGAAGTCCCCTGCTAAGAAAATTCTAGTTGTATTCCAGCTAGTAAGGAGATAGGATAAATTAGTGAAGAACTGTTCTTGATGCTCATTTGGAGCATATACATTACAAAAAACTAGTTCTACTTCGTTGATGGTACCTTTGATGATGAGGTATCTACCCTCCTTGTCTATAATGGAATCAGTGAGATGGAAGTTTAGGGAGGAGTGGAGGAGTATAGATACCCCCCTTTTTTTCTGGTTAACCGTCGAGTGGTAATGTAGAGGGAATTGTCTCTCCCAATGTTTCGGGATCTGAGAGGACAGGAAATGGGTCTCTTGCATAAATATGACGTTAGCCCCTAGAAGTTTGTATTGTGACATAGCCTTCCTTCTTTTTATGTCTGAATTTAGGCCTCTCACATTATGTGAGACTATCGTGATGTTGGTATTAGCCATCTAAGTGTTGAAAAGGATGTCTTGGAACCATTATGTGTTGGTGCATTTGCAGTTACCTGATACCTCATATTGGATCTATCTGAGTGTGATGAGTCCGAGATTCCCACTTGGATTTCAGCCCGACTTCTATGTGATGGGAGCTTTTGTGGTCTTTTGGAGGGTAAGGGTGAGGAGAAGAATAGAGAGGTAGAAAAGGAGACGTTCTGATAGAGAAAGAGGAAAAGAAAACAAAACAGGTTAATCATGTTGTACAATACAGTATCAAACCATGTAGATAAACTTAAAATAAATAACAAAAAAATTTTTTTCTTGACTAAACATATATAAACTTCTTCTGGGGGGACTTTCAGCGTCGGAGGAGGTGTCACCTAACCACCCTCTTAGTGCTTAAGGCAAACATGATAAAAGAGGTCTTTCCAAGGGAACAGTATTAATAATGTAAACATAAGTGCCGGCTTATCTGTCTTAAAGCCTGCGGGCATCAAGTAACTAGAATAGGAATTAACCCCTACTTACTCAACTACACCCCACCCTAACAATAAACATAACAATTTACTAAAACCATAACATTTCTGGTGGAAGGCTGCTCCGGGCACTGGTTCTGGAACTCCTGAGATTAATCATCATGCCCCATTGTCCAAGAACTCACAAGCTGGACAGAAAGGAAACTAGTTCAACAAGTGTCAGGTTGAACCTCTCAAGTGTTCTTAGGTTTCTTCGTAGGGATCCTTGCCCACTGTGATCTCTGTGACTTCATGGGTATCCTCTGTGGTTTTGGCATCTCAGTGGATGATGAAGGTCCTGGAATAGGGGGTATTTCTAGATCCAAAGCCTCACAAATATCTGGGATCCCCTCTGCATCTCTGATTGTCAGTAGTTTATTGTCCTTTGAAATGTGGAGGGCAAAAGGGTATCCCCACCTGTACTGGATCTGGTTTTTCCTTAAGAGGGTTGTGAGAGGTCTTAAAGCTCCCCTTCTCTGTAAAGTTCTGTTGCTAAGATCCTGGAAAAAGTGTACCACATTACCCCTAAATTTGAAGGTAGGTTGTTTTGCTGCGTCTCTGAGGATCTTGTCTTTTTCAGGGAATCTCAGAAAGGCCACAATGACATCCCTCTGTGGGAAGTCAGCTTTGGGCTTAGGTTTGAGTGCTCTGTGTGCCCTTTCTATTTCGATGTCTGTGGACGGGTCCACTCCTGTGATCGCACAAAACAGTTGATGTAGGTAGGAGGGTAGGTCTGTAGGTGTTACAGATTCTGGAATGCCTTTGAGACGGATGTTACATCTTCTGCTCCTATTCTCCATATCTTCCAGCTTGTCTAGCAGTTCATTTACTACCTGTTGTTGTTGGGATGTCTGTTGGACCGCCATCTCTACATCTTCTATGATGTTATCATTGTTTTCCTCCAGAGATTCGACCCTTGCGCCCAGGTCTGACATATCTTTCTTGATATCATTTAGACTCTCGTTCATGGAGGTATGCATGGTGTCCATTTTAGCCCATAGTTTGTCGAAGCTGCTGGTGATATCTTGTTTGGACACAAGTAGATGTAGATCAGCTCTAGTCAGAGGTGTGTTATCATCTGAAGGTTGAGACTCTTGTGGAGTGGCTTCAGTGGGTGTCCTAATTTCAGAGCTTTGCTCAGTTTTGATGTCACTCTGTGTTTGCTTGAAGTAAGAGGTAACTGGAGTGTTTTTCCCCCCTCCCATCTTCTCTGATTTGTTCAACCTCTTTGCTGTCATATTGATGCTCTTGTCTGGATCTACTTGTAAGAGGTTGTTTTTGGGAGAGACAAGAGGGTCAGTTCCAGAGTAGTTGTGATTCCTTTATCTTCTTGGATTTAGATTATGTGTGTAGATCAACTTGGTGCAATGAAATCTATATCCACTAGATGGCAGACTTGCATCAGAAATGAAAAATTGCTGAGAGACTTGAATTCCTCTATGTGTAATAACACCTTAAACCACCGGGTGGCGGGCTTGTATAAGAAATGAAAAAGTGTTGGGAGAAATTGAATCTTCTGTCTGTTATATTACTGTTGTCCACAAGGTGGCGGGCAAGTATTAGAAATGAAAAAATATAAATAAATAAGTTCAGAAATGGCTGAATGGAGAGAACAGAACTTTTAAAAGATAGCAAAACTGATATAGATGCCCCTAAAGTTTGCAATATTCTGGGTCCACTGTAGGATCTGGTAATGAGGTAGGTTCCGTTTTGGGCTTATAATGTACTCAGCTAATCTTTTAATAAAAGCCTTGAGGGAGCTGGTAGGAATTATGTGTAAGGCCAAATCCAGAAAGTAGGAGCATATGCAATGGTTGTCACGAGGGTAGTGCTGGTTTTCAGGGAGCCTAGGCCCAGCTACCGTGTGCTTAAAAGTTTGTTGTCTGAACTTTAAAGGGGATTACAACATTGCAGTGTCCCTTATGTACCCTTGTTGCAGCCTATAGTCTAATATCGCCTTCTGTAAGTCTATTGTAAGGCTAGATTTGGGTGTTCTTTCTCTGTTGTATGTTTGCCGCCGTTGTATTTGCGGTAGCTCTGCTTACGGCTTGCCCCTGGGAAGATGTTACAAGAGCTATGAATAAGGCTGTGTGTGGAGCGGTGCCAAGTCACATACTCACGCTCCGGTGGCGAATCGTCTCTGCTGTTTTATGAGACACTTCACTGTGCAGGCTGACTGAGGTGGGGTGTAGTCTCGCTGACTTGAAGTAACGGCTCAGGCACTGAGGGAAGATGGCGGCTGCGACCGGACCTCTGCGCTTTAAATCTGGTGCGATGTTTATAACTTTGGGGTGTAAAAGAGGTATCTTCCGGTGCACCGCATGTTCATGGTGCTACATAGTCCCCTTAGAGCCCTCTCTGCATAAGTTTGTGCGGGCGGTGGTGCATCTCCTCAGATTGAAGTGTGGAGCACTAAGGAGACACGTCCATCTTGGATGCCGGCAAACTCCGCCCCCCTAGGGTTTATTTTATAGGTAAGTATTTAGGTTTAAATATTAATTATTTAGGTAAAAATATAAATTTTTAGTAAGATTTATTGTAATTATATTTAAGTTAGGGGGTGTTAGAGTTAGGGTTAGACTTAGGTTTAGGGGTTAATACATATAGTATAGTGGCGGTGACCTTGGGGGCTGTAGATTAGGGGTTAATAAATATAATGTAGGTGGTGGCGATGTTAGGGACAACAGATTAGGGGTTAATAATATTTAACTAATGTTTGTGAGGCGGGAGTGTGGCGGTTTCGGGGTTAATATGTTTATTATAGTGGCGGCGATGTCTGGAGTGGCAGATTTGTAACAGAGGCCTATATAAATATGTTGTTGTTCTATATAAGCAATAGTTCTGAGTCATATTATTTACTGCATGTTATTAAATATTTTTTTTTTTTTTTTTTTTTATTTTTTTTTATTGAGGTGATAATTTGGCATATAAACACAAAATTGCAGCAATACACAATAAAAATGTAAATTTGCTTATAACAGGGTACAATGTGTAGGTTACATATTAACAATCATTACACGGGATCTCAGTTGCACTAAGCTGAGCAAAGAAAATAAAATATAATCACCATTTGCAAGAATAAAAGAGATAAACAACAATTCAAGAAAATGCCAATCAAAGTTTAGAACCTTCTTATTTATCTAAGAGGCCACTCTTGGACCTCATAACAAAAATATTAAGCAACTATAGCAGAAGGTAACCCCAAAGGTAAGAGGCCTCTCATGGGCCTCATACTGAAACCCTCAGATTTTATTATTAGTGCGCTATATATTATAAGCTTAAAGTAGTTTAGTAGTTAGTTTTTTTTTTTTTTTTTAAATGATAGCAATAGTGAGAAAATAATTTTGCGTTGTAGCTAGCATTGTAGAGTATGTAAGTATAATTGGGGTGCGGCACATAGAAGATAGGCCGCGTAGTTAGCCCTCCTACATAAGGAGGTTTATTATGAAGGGGGTGGGGGGGGAGGTGGTAAAGTGAATATAATGAGTAAAATATATAGTTTAGGAACTAAGAGGCTCATTGTGGGTTAAGGGAGAGCTGTTAAAGAAATGTTATAGGTAGCACGTGCTAAGTAGGCAGGCTGTAATGTTACAGGGCGACATGGTCATACATAAAATCTCATAAGCAAGAGAAAAATAAGGGTGGATTAGTGACATATTGTATTAGTGGTATGTCTGGCATAATGGAACCAAATTCTAAACTTTACGGAACTAACCTGGTGTATGTAGCTCATTCAAGGTATAATGTACAATAAGATACTGAGTAATAACAGTCGGGCAGGACCAGCCCGCACCAGTAGCAGGTATATGAAACTATATGTAGCAATGGCCACCACACCATATGAAGAATATTGCAAACTATGCCTCTTAAATTGAGCACAGGGTCCATACAATTATGAAAGAGAGAGGATACCTAGTGGAGACCCAACCTGCATGCATAGGTATTAGTAATGGAGTATCATCATTAAGGGAAGAGAGCCAAGAAAAGTATATGATATAGAGTGACTGTACTGCTGGACATTGTGTGTATTAGGGAGCTGCCTCGGCCGCAGGCAGCGCCTTTGCAGTAAATGAATAAGTCACAGCAGACATAGTAGTAGAAAATGGGCCTCATTTTAGTAGGGGGAAGCATATCGTTAGAATTCCACTAAACAGCACAAATAGAACTTATTGCATATGCACATCTACTATCTATATATCAAAATATGAATATGTTTCCAAAGGCACGGTTGGGTATTAACAGTTACTACAAACCAGCTAACCACGGGTAGTAAGCTGCAGAGAGATTCTAATCTGCTGGCAAAAGCTAATTCTAAACAGAAGCTAAGAGCATATAGAGATACATGGTAAATTAAACATCTGTAAAAAGTTATGAGAGTGAATTCTTACAGGAGTCACAGGTTAAGGGGATCATAAACATTAGGATTCAAATCTTTAGAGACAAAACTCCCTGTTAAAAAGGAACACACCAACTGACGTTTTTGAAGGCATGAATAAAATAGCATCAACATGTCCTATATCACCTTAACTTCAAACATTCACATGTGGCTCATTAATACAGTCAGGCAAACAGTGAAAAATAAGCATATTTTTAGTATTTTGAACTTCAGGACAGTAAAACATCCAGTTCTTTAGAGGTTGATACTAGTAAACATAGTACATATGCAGAAGGGACTGTTCTGTAAAATATCCATATAAGTAAGGCATGCTACGCTGTAGAAACTGCATTATGATAAGTGACAATGTGGTGGGACAAATGCTTACTTTAGGGACATTAAAATGGTAATATTAGCTTATAAGTAAATAAACAACCGATATATTGTGGGGGTCAGTGTGAAACATAGAGTTAGGTAGTATCAGTAAGCCCTTCTAAACAATGTGCCTGTAAATGGCATGAATCTTATCAGAAGCGTACAATAAGTAATATTCAATAGCTAATTTCTGTTGCTGAAATCAAATCTGCTCAAACATTGCAGAACAATATCACAGGAGTAGGCTAAATGTCGGGCTTTAAATGGTCCAGGTCACCACCGGGATCCCAGCCTCCCAGAAGGGGAAAAAGTACACAGAATGTTATATGAGGCTGCGGTGGAGCTGTCCCATTGCTCTCCATTCATTTATTAAAATCTAACCTACTCCAGTTTGCAGTTTAGATATGGGAGGGTTGAAGTACTCTCTTGGGTGCTTTGATATGTTCCCTTTGAGCTTACTCCTAGCAGGGGTGACAGCAAACCCATTATAACACCGTGCATCCCTCTGAGGCCAGAAGAGTTGAGACAAACAACACTGTCTCCCATGTAAAAAACCTTGCTGTATGCGGGGTGGAAGAAATCGCGGACCTTGTGAGAGTGGTTCTGACTCTGGCCAAGGATATCCCTTAGCCCCAATATTGCGGTCTGCCTCCTCTAAGAATTTGCAGGCTCGGCCGTTGTTGTTTGCGGGTCGCAGGTTCCCACTAATAAAAGTTTTGTCATCTAACTTCACTGCTGCCGTTTTAAAGTCTGCTGTCATGTGTGTCTCTGTCAAAGAGATCTGTACCTGATGTAGAGGGGATGTCAGACCCCTCGATCTCGGCTCTTTCCCATACCCCGGGGCTTCAAGGTTGGTGCACGAGTAAGTGGTGTGTGCCGCTGTCGTTATGTCTGTCCACCGGGGCTCCATTGTGACTTGGCAGACGAGCGCATTTCTATACTTGTTTAAAAGGGCATGCATCTGCCCTAAAATATGCTCCGCATCAGTCATATTCAGACAGGATGGTAGTTCCTTGAATTAGAGGCCAGCAGAAGTAGTCTTCAGCTTCTAATTAGGTAGGCAGTATAGGCCGCAAGATGGCTGCCGCAATTCGCGCGTTCAGCGACCAGCGCACTCAGAGTGTAAAAGTCCGTTTTTTGTAGAGTTTCTCACACCAAGATTCTTGTCAAGAGCAGGTGTAGTTACTGGTCTGCTCTAATGAGCAATAGAGTAAATAAGAAGTCAAAGACGGCCGCAAAGTTTAAGTTTTTTATGCTTATGTTCAGAGCTGTGGAGATATGCGACCGTCTTGCTTCATAGTTGGCTCCGCCCCCCCGTTATTAAATATTTTAACCTATACGATTTAAGGTTTTTTTTTGCGCATATATATATATATATATATATATATATATATATATATATATACACAGTCGTATGCAAAAGTTTAGGCACCCCTGACAATTTCAGTATTTTTCATTTATAAATAATTGGGTGTTTGGATCAGCAATTTCATTTTGATCTATCAAATAACTGAAGGACACAGTAATATTTCAGTAGTTAAATGAGGTTTATTGGATTAACAGAAAATGTGTAATATGCATCAAAACAAAATTAGACTGGTGCATAAATTTGGGCACCCCAACAGAAATATTGCATTAATATTTAGTAGAGCCTCCTTTAGCAGAAATAACAGCCTCTAGACGCTTCCTATAGCCTGTAATGAGTGTCTAGATTCTGAATGAAGGTATTTTAGACCATTCCTCCTTGCATAACATCTCCAGTTCAGTTAGGTTTGATGGTTGCCGAGCATGGACAGCCCTCTTCAAATCACCCCACAGATTTTCAATGATATTCAGGTCTGGGGACTTGGATGGCCATTGCAGAACATTGTACTTGTTCCTCTGCATAAATGCCAGAGTAGATTTTGAGCAGTGTTTTGGGTCATTGTCTTGTTGAAATATCCTTCCCCGGCGTAACTTCAACTTTGTGACTGATTCCTCAACATTATTCTCAAGTATCTGCTGTTATTCAGTGGAATCCATGCGACCCTCAACTTTATTAAAGAAAAGGGAGAACAGAGCACAAAAGGTATTATATGGCACACTTAAATAAGAGACTTATTGTATTAAATAAGACATGGGCCGGGAGGACACCTGTAACTCATTAAAATGTAACCTTTATTTATTCAATGTTAAAAAAAAAATTCAAACATATAAAAAATATATTTTATTACACCATTGGATATTAGGGAGATAAAGAAAAACCTATTATGTGTTTGTCAGTGTGTTCACTGGTAGTCTTTATAGTGTGATTGAGGCGGTCTGGGATTATAACATATAAGTAAGATTCAAAAGAATCACTATTTCTGCTACACAACCTGTTCTTAAAGGGACATTATACACTCTTTGCATAATGTTTGCATAAATGTTTTGTAGATGATCTATTTATATAGCCCATAAAGTTGTTTTTTTTTGTTTTTTTTTTTTTTATAGTTTTGCTTATTTTTAAATAACATTGCTCTGATTTTCAGACTCCTAACCAAGCCCCAAAGTTTTATGTGAATATCGTCAGCTACCTTCTCCAGCTTGCTCCTGTTTGTGTAAAGGGTCTTTTCATATGCAAAAGAAGGGGGAGGGGGGAGTGTCTTATTTGCCACTTGCAGTGGGCTTTTCAGCTACCTTTTCAACAGAGCTAAACTGAGAACTTCTAAGTAAGTTTTTAAACAGTTTTATACTGGATTTTTATATCAGTATCTGTGCATATTATTCTTTATAGTAGTGTCTATTACATGCAGTTATATAAAAATGAGTGTATACTGTCCCTTTAAGTATGATAGTTAGTTATATTATGACATATCATATCACACCACCATCCTATCTACATACCATTTTCCTATAATACAAGTTTTTGTTTCAAGTTTAAGAATGTCTCTGCTGACCACTTTTAGATAAGTGTCAATTTGTTAGAATTGTGTCACCTGGGGCATGAAGGAGGATTCATTTTTAATTTTGGATAGCCAGTCCAGGTTGGTAATAGATTCCTCATCATTGTCTTCTAGGAGAGACACTAGATTTGATAATGCTATATGGTCTAAATTGCTGTCGTCATGTCTAGTGTAAAGTTTCTTTAAAGCTATTTTCCTGATAAACAGGTGTAGATCTTTAATCATTTCGAAATGATTGAGGTTCTGTGTAGGGGAAAAGGATAACCCTCTATTTAGGACACTTATATGATGGGGGCAAGGGTTTTATTGGAAAGATTGATACTTTGGAGGTTTCCTGGTTCTACCAATGTGGTCTTCTCCCCCAATCCTCCCTGGTTCCCCCATTGTTTTTGTAACCCCATCTGGTCCTGTTTCTCAGGTTTCTGTCTTGGTTGCCCACCCCTTCTTTTTCTTTTGTTTTTTTGGCTTCCTCGTTTTTTGACAGTATAGCTTGTCTATCACTAGCATTCTGTACCAATAATGTTCTATTGGTTAGTATTTTGTCTGTGTCCTCTGCTGCTGAGGTTTCACATTCTGAAGATACTATTTCATCTTTATTTTTGTTAGAAGGTAAATATTTCCTTCTACGACTTGGGTTCATTTTGTCCCATGTGAAGATACAGCCTTTTTCAAAATCTTTGATGTCCCTAGTGTTTGTTTTGTCCCATTTTGTTTTGTCCCATTTTGTTTGTATTATTTCTTTTTCCTTGGTGTCTAATTCTGCTCCCAAGTTTTTGTAGGCAGTCTTAAAGTTCTCTTATGACTCAAATTTGTGTAATTTCATATTTAGGTCAGATATCTCTTTACTCAATTCTTCCATAATCTCTGTTTCATAGTGAGTAAGGATAGCTACTAAGACCTCAGAGTATGATATTAATGCTTGTTCCCATCTGCCTCTATAGCTCTCTATAGAGAAAGAGGGGAATAGTCTGACTCTTAAACCTCTTGGGATGATGTGTTTCGCAAGATAGGGATCGTAGGTGCTTTTATTCCCTACTGATCGTGTATGTTTCCTTAATAAATCCCCCAAAAATTTAAGACCAGTTTCCCAGTTGTTAATTTCGTGATTTGTGGTACCCTCTGCTGAAATATTGCTTAAAGTTTTATCTATATTGGCCTGGCGTTCTTTTTCTCTGCAGAGAAAATCATCCATCAAATCGATAGATGCCATAATTAATTCCCAGAAAGACTACTGAATAGTCAAAAGAAATACTGTTTGGAAAAAAACCTCTCTAAAAGGAGGTAAGTGGGAGTTGTTAAGTCCCCTTATTGTGCTTCTCTCTATCTGACTTAATCATAGTTTTTGATGAGATACACAAGCACACTAGGGATATTTGGAGTCTGACTCATAGTCAGAACAATTTTACAATTCGTATTACAATTCGTATTATAGAAAATTGGTATGTAGATAGGATGGTTGTGTGATGTGATATCTCATAATAGAACTATCATACTTAAGATCTGGTTGTGTAACAGAAATAGTGATTCTTTTGAATCTTACTTATATGTTATAATCCCAGACCGCCTCTATCACACAGTCCTCGGACACCCTCCAACCCCCACCGACCATGCACGAAATCTAGGCGTCATCCTGGACTCATCGATCTCCATGGACCGGCAAATCAACGCCGTCTCTTCTGCATGCTTCCACACACTTCACCTGCTGTGAAAGATCTTCAAATGGATCCCAGCCGACTGGACTATGGTATTGGTAATGCACTCTACGCCGGCACCACCATCAAGCTCCAAAAGAGACTACAGCGCATCCAGAACTCCTCGGCCAGACTAATCCTTGACATCCCTCGTCAATGCCACATCACCAAATACCTGCGGGACCTGCACTGGCTCCCCATCAACAAAAGAATAACCTTCAAGCTTCTCACCCATGCATTCAAGGCCCTCCACAACATCGGTCCCGAATACTTGAACCACCGCGTTACCTTCTACACCCCTGCCAGACAACTTCGATCGGCCGACCAAGCCCTCGCTGTCATCCCCCGCATCAGGAAAACCAAGACTTGGAACACCCTCCTGCTGCACCTTAGACAAGCTACCGCCCTAACTAAGTTCAGAAAGGACCTCAAGACCTGGCTCTTCGACTGAACTGCAACCCTCAGCGCCTTGAGACCCTTATGGGTGAATAGCCGCGCTTTACAAGAACCCAATAGATATAAAGACTACCAGTGAACACACTGACGAACACATAATAGGTTTTTCTGTATCTCCATAATATCCGATGGTGTAATAAAATATATTTTTTATATGTTTGAATTTTTTTTTAACATTGAATAAATAAAAGTTACATTTAATGAGTTATAGCTGTCCTCCCAGCCCATGTCTTATTTGATACAATACGTCTCTTATTTAAGTGTGCCATATAATACCTTTTGTGCTCTGTTCTCCCTTTTCTTTGATAAATTATATTTGGGTATTGGGCACTGCCTTTATAGGGATACTCAGGTCTACCCTTCTAGGATATATAAGAGACTTAACAACTCCCACTTACCTCCTTTTAGAGAGGTTTTTTTTTCCAAACAACCTCAACTTTAGCAAGATACCGGCACTGGCCACAAAGCCCCACAGCATGATGGAACATCCACCAAATTTTACTGTGTCCTGGAACGCTGTTTTTTTGGTGCCATGCATAACTCCCCTTGTTATGACCAAATAACTCAATCTTTGTTTCATCAGTCCACAGCACCTTCTTCCAAAATGAAGCTGGCTTGTCCAAATGTGCGTTTGCATACCTCAAGCAACTCTGTTTGTGGCGTGTGGGCAGAAAAGGCTTCTTCCACATCACTCTCCCATACAGCTTCTCCTTGTGCAAAGTGCGCTGAATTGTTGAATGATGCACAGTGACACCATCTGCAGCAAGATGATGTTGTAGGTCTGGAGGTGGTCTGTGGGCTGTTTTTGACCAT
Organism: Bombina bombina; assembly: GCF_027579735.1. Lineage (NCBI taxonomy): Eukaryota > Metazoa > Chordata > Amphibia > Anura > Bombinatoridae > Bombina > Bombina bombina. The sequence continues at coordinate 1,403,177,736 of NC_069499.1, read as the reverse complement.
TTTCCCCATCCTTTGCCTCTCTGATATCTTACTTGGCCTGCCCCTTCTGGCCTTAACAAGAACTGTGCCTGTGGTCTTCCATTTCCTCACAGTGGACACTGACAGCTTAAATCTCTGCAATAGCTTTTTGTAGCCTTCCCTAAACCATAATGCTGAACAATCTTTGTTTTCAGGTCATTTTGAGAGTTGTTTTGAGGTCCCCATGTTGCCATTCTTTAGAGGAGAGTCAAAGAGAACAACAACTTGCAATTGGCCACCTTAAATACCTTTTCTCATGATTGGATGCACCTGTCTATGAAGTTCAAGGCTTAATCGGCTCACCAAACCAATTGTGTGTTCCAATTAATCAGTGCTAGGTAGTTACAGGTATTCAAATCAACAAAATGACAAGGGTGCCCAAATGTATGCACCTGTCTAATTTCGTTTTGATGCATATTGCACATTTTCTGTTAATCCAATAAACCTCATTTCACTACTGAAATATTACTGTGTCCTTCAGTTATTTGATAGATCAAAATGAAATTGCTGATCCAAACACCCAATTATTTATAAAAGAAAATCATGGAAATTGTCTGGGGTGCCTAAACTTTTGCATACAACTGTATATTTATCTGTATACATTTGACATAAAGAATTTCATGAGCAGACAGTAACTGTATTTACATTCTTACAAGTATGCTAAAATAATCACTGTGTAAAAACCTTCAGAGAATGAAGCTATATAATTTTGTATTCTTTGGATCATATTTTTTTCTAAATTTGTCAAATGCAACATTAACTTATTAAAATAATGCAAAGGTTATATATTCTTCTTATTGTTAAATTACCTGACCAGCATTCTTGATAATTCATAAATGTAACATGCATTGCATAATTTATTTTTGCAATGTGTCTTAGCAAAAATCTGCAATATGATATGGTTGTGACTTACCATTCACTTGCAATCTGTATTTTAATTCAATGGTGTCACCATCTGTGAAAATTAATGCTTTGTAAATACCACTGTCTCCCATTTCCAGATTGCTCATGTGTAATGAGTAACCAGAATTCTGGAGTTGCAGCCGTCCTTGAAATTTTTTAAATATTACATTCAGCCGGTCATTCTTTAAATCTGCCAGTATCTTGGTTTTATGTTCAGCATCCTCACGGGTCCATAAGATGTTCATAACTTCAGTGTCATCTAGTCTGTGAACTGGAAAAAGTATAGAGCCTCCACATATTCCTGAGAGATTCTGAAAATCCTTAGATGAGCCAATTCCTGAAGTACATGGAGAGAAAAGTTACTCAGATTCTGGTATTTTTTTATACTGCGTCAATCTAATTTGCAAGTGTGACGATCAGGGTTAACCAACCTTGCACCAGTCACTTGTTTGGCACAGAAAGGGTTAACTGAACCTTTCCACTTTAACTAATCTGTCACAGTCTAGCCACTTCAGGCAAGCCTGTGACTTCAGTGGGTGCAAGGGTTAACAATACTCTCTAGTCTGTCCTAGACTTAGAAAAAATGCACAAACTCCCCTTTAATGCCATCCACACTAAACTATCTCTAAGCTGCCACCACTTAAGATTTATTATATGAGAAATCTTAAGGAACCCAGACTAACAAATTTAATCCCAAAATACAATTTAGCAAAAAATACTCTAAAATCACAGTAATAATACTACCAGTCCCTTTCAGTAACGTGGTTCAAATATTAGACAAAGGAAAAAACTTAATGAAGAAATGATTTATTATGCAAAAAAAATATGCACAGTGCATTATTAAAAAATATGTTAACAAATAGAATTGTACACAAGCAAACAGATTTTAAAATAAAAAGGAGAAATAACAGACACCTTATACCAACTTTAGTTGTCTGTACCAGGGAGATTGGCAGGAAAAGATGGTCACTTACTCTGTTGATACACAGCCTCCCGTGTAGAATGAACAACTTGTGTTGTTAGACACATTTTATACCTGTTTCTCTGATATCAAATTGCTTGACCCAAACTTCTTACAGAGGGGCCAGATATATGCACTCCCCTCTTTTGCCAGAAATATCCACTCCCCTCTTTTTACGACATGTCATAGAATATTTAGCTGAAATTATAGATCCCAATTATACAATATAGCAAATCGGACTGACTACTCGTTCACAAGTAAGGTAATTTCAAGTGTATAGATGACAGAGTACATTGTCTTTCCACGCTGTCAAAACAGATCTAACCTTATTGTATACAAAGTATCCTGTGTAATTGTAGTTGGAAATGTTGTATTCAGATATATGGCAAAATCTCCAATGTCTACCATTCACAGTGCAAACGAAAAAACACCGCTAATTATAGATCACAGTCAAACTTGAGAGTATACGTGACCCACTTGTATCCACGGTAAAGTACCGGGTGTTGCTTAATCCCAAAAAGTGATACAGGTTAAACAGGTATTCTTAAACAAACCTCCGTGAGGCTCGATACAAACACTTCAGATCCGTCTGCATCCAGGCAGTTTCTAGGCTTATCCTTCCGTGTTGAAAGGGTTCCCCTACACCGCGCTTGATAAACAGGTAATATGAAGCACAAAGAGGTACAACACCTTTACGGATAACTTAAACCCATAGAAGACAATAGGAAGGCTAAAAAAATGCAATTAAAACATCCATTTATTGGTTACTCATAGTAAAAACTTGCAAAAGGCACAGTTAACTCAGACCTGATCACAGCTGACACGTTTCCTGCCACACTTGGCACTTCATCAGAGCTTACAAACAGGTGTCTGTGATCAGGTCTGAGTTAACTGTGCCTTTTGCAAGTTTTTACTATGAGTAACCAATAAATGGACATTTTAACTGCATTTTTCAGCCTTCCTATTGTCTTGTATGGGTTTAAGTTATCCGTAAAGGTGTTGTACTTCTTTGTGCTTGAAATTATAGATCACCTTATAACTTCTGTTTTACATATTCAGCATATATACCTATATAAGCAATTTCCCAGTGATGTCATGAGAGTCAGTTTGGTACCTAATATGACATGGTTGTCATATTTTCATCATCTAGTGTCATAATATGGTTAAAAGCATGTCTCAAGTTGTACTAGTCCTTTTATTGACCTTATCTAGCTCTGGGTGGAGGGTACTGCTTTTTGTCTCTTGTGCTGACTTTACATTATTTAATGCATTAATAGATATGTAATAATATTTGGTCAAGTGGAACTTAGAAACTATTTTTAGGGGTTTTGGCTTATCTAAGGGAAAACACAGCAACACATTTCTACTGATCTATAACAAAAGAGACAGCGGGCGCCACATAGTGCAGATAAATGATGATAAAGAAGGCTGTAGGGATATGCAAATGTACAGTATCCTACTCACTTGGCTGTAAGCACTGATGTGCAATAGAAACAGGCCGAGTCCAAAGAGTCGCTCGGCAGACCCTCCAGGCACCTGGAACAGATGGTTTTGGTTATCCAGGCAACCGAAACTCCAGGAGGCAGGGGGGTTCCCCAAAGGCTTCTATGCTGTTAAGCACTGTTTGTTGGGTAGAAGTATAGTTGCTGCTAATAAGGTAGCAGTAAGTAGAGCAGGGGTGCAATAGTAATTATGCACAAAATCCACAGCAACTTCGAAAGTAAACAATAGTGCAGTAGCAGAGTAGCAAAAAAGGAATGTTTAAAAGTATAAAAACAAGCAACGCGTTTCTCTGTGTACCAGCACAGTTTCATCAGGCTATAAACTTGGTATACAATGCTGCTACACTTTATAACAAATATTAGCCAATCGGCATCTAGTGAAATAACACACCCACACAGAGCACAGCTGTTACGTATCATAACAATTACTCATGCAAAAGTCTTATCGCCTAAGATAGGATTACTTGACTCGCAAATTTCAAGTATATAATCTATTATATTCCCAACGGACAGTAGAATCCTATCAATCAGAAAACAGTTGTTTGATATATATTTTATGTTATGTTGGTAGTTATATATGGAAATACATTTATATATTGTTTGGAGGAGCGTGTTAAGAAAGGGGAGTTATCCAATAGAGGAGGGGCAGATATTCTTTACTAGACAATGTCTCATGGATATCCAATCAAAACCAAGTGGGTGTGATCAAATTCACAAACACAAGTTTGCAAACACAGACATATCCCCAGCAGCGTCACAAGTAGTCAAACATTCTAACACAACCACGCAACACCACTAAAAAGCCAGCCACACTCTATCTCATTCATCCCAGGTGTAAATACACAACCCCACAACATCCATCTAGGGACGCCTAGTACATTGTGTTAAACACACCCAGTTCAGATGTATCACTCGGAACCGGACTAATCGCAACATCAATTTGGAGCCGAACCAATCAAAGCATCTCAAAACACTCTTTCGCAGTGATAGTATGTGAAGTGTAGAACTATAATAATCAAAATGAACATAGATAATCAGTAAACAATTATAACATATTACAAGTGTCTATAGATATACAGCACATTCGTGAGTAGTAAGTGCATAAATAAGTGTTACTGGAGTCTGTAAACATACATACCAGATCTTATTATAATTAGTTAATTACAATAGTGCCAAAGAAGGTTGTCCATTATGTAGAACAAATAATAAATATACTACGAACCTATACAAAAAGTGCATAATGGTATGTATACAATAGTGAATAAGCGTGATCAATAATAAATATACTACAAACCTATACAAAAAGTGCATAATGGTATGTATACAATAGTGAATAAGCGTGATCAATAATAAATATACTACAAACCTATACAAAAAGTGCATAATGGTATGTATACAATAGTGAATAAACGTAATCATTAGGGTTATAATAATAAAACAAAATTTAAGTTTAACCAGATATGTATGACAATAATGAATAAATGTGATGACCATTAAGGTTATAAAAACAAAATTTAAGTTTCACCAGATATGTATGGCCATAGTATCCAATTAAACATCCACTCGTATATAGAGTGAAGATACACAAGATGATAAGCAAATGGGCTCGGATACATTGATACCAATATAAGATATATAATACATAAAAGGTAATACATATATAACTAACTGTAACCTGTCGCTATAGCGGCAGGAACCCTCACTAGCTCTAATCAGTAGCTGCACAGTAAGAGAACTCACTGGCTCTAGTGTATCTATGACACACTCTGCAAAAGATCACTGTAGCAGGGTAGAGCCTCATACCACTCACATACTACAGATAGAAACTGCAGCAGCAAGTGAAACTAGCTCAAGGGGTCTCATAAAACCACGATATACCAACACGTGGTCACTATAACCACGATATACCAACTGTGAGGTAATCCACATTTCAAGGATAAAGCTAAAAACAATAATAATGATCCTATCGTGACAGAAGTAACGTAGGGTACATATTGGTATGAATGTGATAGTGTAACTGCTTAATATAATCAAATGGTGGTTGAATGAAAGAGTAATAAATGTGTGATAATCATGATCAGGTAAAATTCAAATATCATTAGGGACAAAGAATCATTCAAATATAAAAGGATGTGTGTAGACTATAATATAAACTAACTAAGGGACCACTAAATGGTTAGTATTGTAGACAGATTAGAGCCAGAGTGAGTAAGTAACTATGGGTAAATTAATACTACATAGTTAGTAATAATTTTTGACACAATAGACTAGTGGGAAGGTGGAAAAGGTATCAGAACCCCCATTATACAAATAATAGAACTACAGACCCTCACGCCCACACCGCGAATGTTAATAGACCATACATACACAGATCCATGTGTAGATTGAGACCAGAGGGAAACATAGTCCTCAACTTGTAGATCCAATATGTTTCCCTCTGTCTCAATCTAAGATATCTATTGTATAAATTAGATGGCGGAATTGATTCGATGGGACAGATATTAAATATAATAAGAGATCCATTTTGTTGCAAATTACAATGTCTGGGCACGCTGTGTTTCTTGAAATTATTTTTCATGTTCCTAAAATGTTCATTCCATCTGTTTCTGATTATTCTACACATGCGGCCTACGTATTGAACCCCACAGATTTTACAAGTCAACAGATAGACTACATACATTGATGTGCATGACAAATTTTGATGAATCGCAAATTTTTGGTTTGTACTATATGAGGAAAAAGACCTACATCCAGGGTTAATAAATTTGCACATATTGCAGTTCTTAAGATGACATTTATTTATCCCTTTCTTAACTTTATGTCTAGTGAAAAATGGAGAACTCAAAGTAGATTTGTTCTTTTGTTTACTGTTGTCAGTCATAGTAGTTGTTTTGCTAACTACCACCTTACTTGGTGCCAAATGATTTTTCAGGGTAGGGACCCTCTTAAATACACATCTGGGTTCAGATGTTATTAGTTCACCTAGTATTGGGTCTTTACGTAGGAGTCCCCAATGTTTTCTGAAAATGTTTTTAATTCTTAAGTGATTTGTATTGTATTTGGTAATAAAGGTGGAATTGGCTTGATACTCTTGGTTCGAATTTTGTTTGATTTTTGGCTCAAAATATAATTTCCTGTTTTAGCACGCTCATAAGCATCTCTAATGATATATTCAGGGTATCCTTTTTCAATAAAACGATCTTTAAGAATAATGCTCTGTTTTTCAAAGTCATTCAAACGGCTACAGTTTCTATGTATTTGCTTGAATTGCCCGTATGATATATTGTTTTTCCATACATTATGATGATTGCTTTTATAATTGAGGTAGCTGTTACAATCTACAGTTTTAAAGTGAGTAGTTGTAATTATTCTATTGTCCGTTGAGAATGTTAGACAAAGGTCTAGAAATACAATAGTTTTTTCTCTCAATATTACTTGAAAAGATCAATCCCATATTGTTAGAGTTGAGCGATGTAACAAATAATTCTGCAGATACAATGTCCCCCTTCCATAAAAACAGCAGATCATCGATGCATCTGCCATAGAACACCAGGTTTGCCCAGTATGTCGAGTTGTAAATATTTGTTTCCTCGAAAAGTCCCATAAAGAGGTTGGCAAAACTCGGGGCGAACCTGGTCCCCATGGCAGTACCCTTGAGATGTAGGTAATAATCATCTTGGAAAACAAAATAATTATGCTGTAAGATGAAAGCAATTCAATGCAAAATAAATTCCTTCTGTAGATCAGGAATATAGAAATCATCAGCCAAATATTTAGAAATAGCTTGGATCCCCCATTGGTGTTGTATATTAGAATACAATGAATGTACATCACATGAGATCCATATGTAATCATTATCTATAGTGATCTTCTCCAATTTGAGGATTAAATCTGGAGAGTCTTTTATATACGAATCTAGTGCGAGCACATATCGCTGTAGGTAGAATTCCACATAGGCTGACATATTAGGAAGGTGATAGTAAAACGCACAGTTTGGTTTTGAAGGAATTAGATAGTCTTTTTCTGCTTTTGTTAGGATGCCTACTTGGTGCCCAAAATTAACCATCCCTATAAGTACTTTAAGGTATTTATCTTTAGGGTCTGAGGGTAATTTTTGGTAATAATTCTTATCACCCAGTATTTTGTAGGCTTCTATTTGATAGTCTGATAGATCCTGTAATATAATGCCACCACCCTTATCGGCTTGACGTATTACTAACTGTTTATTATCTTTCAAACATTTTAGAGCATTCCTTTCCTCATAGTTCAAATCAGATTTGGTATGATGTTTATGTTTAGGTAAATTCTCCATATCTTCTAATACATATTCTTTGAACAGATTAATATGTGTATTTTTGTTGGGGGTAGGATTAAAATTTGATTTTGGTTTCATTTGGGAATGAACCTAATCGTCCAATAGATGTTCAGTAAGACTTTCAGGTTCATGATAAATTATATTAGAAACTGGTCTAGTTAGTAATACGTCAGTTAGTAATACGTCAAGCCGATAAGGGTGGTGGAATTATATTACAGGATCTATCAGACTATCTAATAGAAGCCTACAAAATACTGGGTGATAAGAATTATTACCAAAAATTACCCTCAGACCCTACAGATAAATACCTTAAAGTACTTATAGGAATGGTTAATTTTGGGCACCAAGTAGGCATCCTAACAAAAGCTGAAAAAGACTATCTAATTCCTTCAAAACCAAACTGTGCATTTTACTATCACCTCCTAAGGTGCATAGGAATGCGCTATGCCCCCCCCCCCCGGACGACCTATTATTGCCGGTATTGGCAGTTTAACCGACAATATGTCAGCCTATGTGGATTTCTACCTACAGTGATATGTGCTTGCACTAGATTCATATATAAAAGACTCTCCAGATTTAATCCACAAATTGGAGAAGATCACTATAGATAATGATTACATATGGATCTCGTGCGATGTACATTCATTGTATTCTAATATACACCAATGGGGGATCCAAGCTATTTCTAAATATTTGGCTGATGATTTCTATATTCCTGATCTACAGAAGGAATGTATTTTGCAATTAATTGCTTTCATTTTACAGCATAATTATTTTGAAAATTCGATCACACCCACTTGGTTTTGATTGGATATCCATGAGACATTGTCTAGTAAAAAATATCCGCCCCTCCTCTTTTGGATAACTCCCCTTTCTCACCACGCTCCTCCAAACAATATAGAAATGTATATCCATATATAACAACTACCAACATAACATAAAACATATATCAAACAACTGTTTTCTGATTGATAGGATTCTACTGTCCGTTGGGAATATAATAGATTATATACTTGAAATTTGTGAGTCAAGTAATCCTATTTTAGGCGATAAGATAACAATGAGTAATTGTTATGATACGTAACAGCTGTGCTTTGTGTGGGTGTGTTATTTCACTAGATGCCGATTGGCTAATATTTGTTATAAAGTGTAGCAGCATTGTATACCAAGTTTATAGCCTGATGAAACTGTGCTGGGACACGGAGAAACGCGTTGCTTGTTTTTATACTTTTAAACTATATTAAACATTCCTTTTTTTGCTACTCTGCTGCTGCACTATTGTTTACTTTCGAAGTTGCTGTGGATTTTCTGCATAATTACTATTGCACCCCTGCTCTACTTACTGCTACCTTATTAGCAGCAACTATACTTTTACCCAACAAACAGTGCTTAACAGCATAGAAGCCTGTGGGGAACCCCCCTGCCTCCTGGAGTTTCGGTTGCCTGGATAACCAAGACCATCTGTTCCAGGTGCCTGGAGGGTCTGCCGAGTGACTCTTTGGACTCGGCCTGTTTGTATTACACATCAGTGCTTACAGCCAAGTGAGTAGGATACTGTACATCTGCATATCCCTACAGCCTTCTTTATCATCATTTATCTGCACTATGTGGCGCCCTCTGTCTCTTTTGTTATAGATCATCATATTGTGTTGGGGCACGACATACCAGAGGAGCTGCCTGAATACCATTTTGTGGACTGTGCTACATATCCGTAATATGTTACTTTGATTTATCTATTGGAAATTATTGTGTGGACATTGCTACATATCCGCATCTTGTTACACTGATTTATTTTTTTGTGGTCTGCTAATTATTGCTTAGATTTTGCCACATACTTTCAATATGGACTATTAGTAATTTACTATTATTATTATTATTTCTCCTATATTGACTACCACTGTGTGGACATTGCCACATATCCGTAAACTGTTTTTTTATTTTTTATTATTATTATTATTATTATTATTATATTTTATTTTGTATTTTTAGGTATCCACCTAATATTTTATTTCTATATTTGATATTTCACAATATCTAACCTCTATTTTCCATTCATACATTTTATATTATTTTTACATCTTTTTTCATATATTATTAATATCATTTATATTTACTTTTATTTTTATTTTGTGTGGCGCCTCTTACTAGATATTTGTCTGCACTTTTGCTGCCGGCAGTTTATCTGTTTGAGAATATATATATACATTTCTTCTGAAAAAACAAATGTTTTTAGCACACAAGCTAAAGAACATTAAACCATTAGCATCTAAATCATGAGGTATTCATGACACCTCCCCCAAAGTAGAGATGAAAATGGAGGTGGCACACAAGCCACTCCAGCTGCGAACCAAAGGGAGCTTCCCCTTTATATGATAACGCCATTCCCAGACAAATTGCACATAGCAGTTTTGCCATCATGATGCCCTTCTTTTAAAAATGACGAACAACTTGCTCTACCCAGCTGGTTAAATATATTGAAGGGACCCTCCCATGCAGCCTGTAGCTTGTTCTGCCTCATGGGTGTTAGTACCAGAACATTTTGCCCCATCTCACACACTCCCTCTCTGGCAGTAGAATCCTGCAACTGTTCTTGTATGAATATGGCATTGGCATCTCTGGGATTTGCAGTTACCTCCCCCAATAAGGCTTGCATCTTGTCCCTGAAATGTACATTATACCCTGTTACAGGGGTGTCTGTGATGCCTAGTTTCTTGCCACACCCTCTGAACATATTGTGTGGTCAGCTTTTAATTAACTACCCAGGGATCTAACCCTTCCACTGGAGTAGAATCCCTGTACTCCTGCACCTTGTTATGATTGGTAAGGGGTTGCTTAACTGGCCCCCTTTTCTCCACTGTGGGGCCTACCTGCTGGGTCTGCTGGGAACTCTAACTCTGCACTCCTATCAGTGTATGTGCTGACTTGAACTGTGGTGCTGTGTAAATACACTTCTCTTCATTTCTCCCCCCTTGTATCTGCAGTCTATGTCAGTCTCTGTCCCCTAGTCTGTGCAGTCTGCTTATAGGTTACAGCTGAGGTCACTGGGGTCTGTCACCCACAATCTTTCACATTCACTCTCGAAGAGTATCCTGTACCCTCCTCCTGCATACACTCTGGATTTTGGGGCACTGCTACTTCTGGCACAGATTGGTCTACACTTTCTATCTGCCTTCTCTCACATGCAGCCTGCGACTTCACATCCTCACACAGAATTTAGGATCCTTCTGACTCTGGTACAGACAAGCACATATAGTCCTTTTGCCATTTCTCCAATTTATCCTGTCTCTTTCTTTCCACAGGGGAATCCACTTGTTCTGGCACAGACTGGCACACATCATCCAGCTGCCCATTCGTCCAGTCATTCACTCCCCTTATATGTTCACTCTTTTCTATAGACTCCACTGTTTCAAGCGCAGACAGACAACCTCCACCCATCTGCCTCATCTCACAGTCAGTTTCTCCCTTTACAGTCAAACTCTGTTCTACAGATACTACTGGTTCAGGCACATACAGGTATACACCATTCATCTGCCTTTCTTCACAGTCAGTCTCACACTGTACAACTAAATCCAGTTCTCCAGATCTACTGGTTCAAGCACATACAGATCCACACCTTCTATCTGTCTTTCTCCCCAGTCAATCTCTCCTCTTACATTTTCACATCTCAGCATAGACACCCCCAGTTCAGGCACAGCACTTTGCACATATGCACTCTGTCCTCCCTCCTGGTCAGCATGTCTCTGAGCTTTTTTACACACAGTCCATTGCACATCAGGGTCCATAGCTAATGTCACTAGGTCACATGTATCATTGTTCGGCACATACAGAGATAACAATCTATCCAGATCAGTACCCAGTAACACATCATTAGGAATATTGTCAGATACCCCCACATTTCTGAAACCTCTCCCTGCTCCCCAATCAAGGTATACATGTGCCATAGGCACTGCAAGTGGCATTCCCCCAATCCCTTTAACTGCTACAGTCCTGCCAGGAATAATGTCCCTAGAGCTCACTAGCCCTGGACGCACAAGAGTCACTTCTGCACCTGTATCCCGAAGCCCCAATGTTACCTTATCTCCAACAGTCACAGGTTGTGCGTACTCATTATTGCTTTCCTCTGGCCGTGTAACAAAAAACACAGATGCTGGTATTTCTGAGTAATGACTCCCTCCAGCTGATTGTGCTGATTTCATCTTCTCTGGGTTAGTGTAGCTGATGTGGCCCACTTTGTTGCAAGCAAAACACCTGTGGGTATCCCCCTGCCCAGGTGCAGCACTCGCCCCTCCTTTCCCAGAGGGAACAGACTCATTATTAAGGCACCACAGGCTTGGTAAAGGGGAGTCATGAAACAGCTCTCTTCCAGGTGAATGCCCCCTTAACAAAGGCTTTTCTCCCATTCACTGGTGACCTGTTGGCTGTGTAAAAATCTGCCAGATCACCCACCTCCAATGCTGTATTGGGATTGTGATCCAGCACCCACTCCTGCACTTCTGCTGGACACAGGTGCATGAATTGCTCCTTAACCATCAGATCTTCCAGGTCCACCATTGTGGCAACCTTTTACCCTCTGATCCACTGTTTGAATGCTACTGAAAGGATTCCCACAATTGTAGTGTAACTCTCTGACATACCCCTCTGCAGAGTACGGAATTTCTTTCTGTACACCTCAGGATTGAGATTATACCTCTTCTGCAATGCAGCCTTAATTGCATCATAGTCCTGATCAAACTCTGGAGGTAGTTCTGCGAAAGTCTCCAGTGCAGGACCTTTCAGTCCAGGGATAAGATACTTGGCCCACTGCTCCCTTGGCAGCTGGAAATGTCTGAAAACATACAATTCTCCATCTTTCTCTAGGGTAGGGATATTCTCTGCACGCACTCTGAGTACAGAGGAGTCTCTAGATTCACTAACAACAGGTGAGACAGTTTATCTCTTCAACTGTGCAAGCTGTAACTGATACTCTCAGCCTGTCATTCAGCAGCCTATCTCTGTGTGGTCAGAGCCTCTCTCTCTCAGCACAGCACTCAGCAGCCTGTCTCTCAGCCTGGCACTCAGCTGCAGCAGCTTGCTGTTCTTGGAATTTTAGGATCAACTCCATGTGCATACTTGGATCTGCTGAGCCAACATGCTTTAGAACAGTTTGCAAATAACAGTCCAGGGGATCTCCAGAGCATGTTGAATTACTGCCTTCAGCTGCAGACACCTCTCCTGCGGCTTCAGCTTGTGCAGCCTGGCTGCTGTCATTTTCCATAAAAGCTTGTATCAATCCCTCTTTGGTTTTCCCACGGGAGGAAATATCTCTCTCCTGGCATAATAGTGCCCACATTCCCTTTGTCTGCTGCTGCTATGCCTCCATAGTAAAAAAAAAAAAATAGAAATGAAAAACAGAGAATAGGGAAAGGGACTGTTTGCAATGTGTAACTATATAATGCACTGAGTTTTAGCCTTTAGTATTAGGAGGTTCACACTAGCAAATCCGCAAAGCACTAACATCTACTAAATAAAAAAAATATCCTACTGCTGCCAACAATTTTTGACAATCAGGGTTAAGTTGGTTAACCAACCCTGCACCAGGCACAGAAAGGGCTAACAGACCCTTTCCACTATTACTAATCTGTAACAGTCTAGCCACTCCAGGCAAGCCTGTGACCTAGTTCAGTGGGTGCAAGGGTTAACAACACTCTGTAGTCTGTCCTAGACTTAGAAAAAATGCCCAAATTCCCCTTTAATGCCACCCACACTAAACTATCTATTATTTATTATATGGGAAATCTTAAGGAACCCAGATTAACAAGTTAAATCCCAGAATACAATTTAGCAAACAATAATCTAAAATCACAGTAATAATACTACCATTTGTGGTTCAAATATCAGACAAAGGAAAAAGCTTAATAAAGGAATAATTTATTATGCAAAAAAGTATGCACAGTGCATTATTAATAAAAAAAGATGTTAACAAATAGAATTGTTCACAAGCAAATAGCAAAAATAAAAAGGAGAAATAACAGACACCTTATACCTTACACTAACTTTAGTTGTCTGTGCCAGGGAGATTGGCAGGAAAAGATGGTCACTCATTCTGTTAATACACAGCCTCCTATGTAGAATGAACAACTTGTATTGTTAGACTCAAAATGTTATACCTGTTTCTATGATATCAAATTGCTTGACCCAACCTTCTTTTCTTACAGAGGGGCCAGAAATATTCACTCTCCTCTTTTGCCAGAAATATCCACTCCCCTCTTTTTATGACAAGTCATAAAATTCAGAGTCTTTGGCTGAAATTATAGAACACTGTATAACTTCTGTTTTACATATTCCGTGCATACACCTATATAATCAATTTCCCATTGACTTCATGAGAATTAGTTTGGTACCAAATATGACATGGGGGGGTAGTTATCAAGCCATCTACTTTTCTGGCTTCGCCGGCCCAATACGCCCGCCTAAGCTCGCCTCACATCGCCGCCGCGGACCTGAAAAAATACGCCTAAGTTATCAAATAAAGCTGTCAAAAAGCCGCGGGGCGATGAGCAGCGGAATGTGAGAGTTATCACTCATCCGATCTCGCTGCCCTTCGGCTTTTTCCCAGCTTTATTGCTAGCCTGTCACTAAGCACTCACACTAAACTACATTGTTCTACCCCCTATACCGGCGCCCCCGGAGCCTCCCGCAACTCAATAAAGTTACTAACCCCTAAACCGCCGCTCCTAGACCCTGCCGCAACTCTTATAAATGTATTAACCCCTAAACCGCCGCTCCTAGACCCTGCCGCAACTCTTATAAATGTATTAACCCCTAAACCGCCGCTCCCGGAGCCCACCGCCACCTACATTATACCTAGTAACCCCTATCCTGCCCCCCCTACACCATCGCCCTCTATTATAAAATTATTAACCCCTATCCTGCTGATCCCGCACCTCTCCGCAACTAAATAAATAGTTTAACCCCTAAACCGCCGCTCCCTGAACCCGCTGCAACCTATATTAAACCTATTAACCCCTATCCTGCCCCCCTACACCGTCGCCACCTATAATAAATTTAATAACCCCTAATCTGCCCCCCCTACACCGTTGCCACCTATAATACATTTATTAACCCCTAATCTGCCCCCCACTACACCGCCGCCACTGTAATAAAATTATTAACCCCTAAACCTAAGTCTAACCCTAACCCTAACGCCCCCCTAACTTAAATATTAATTAAATAAATTTAAATAAATTAACTCTTATTAACTAAATGAATCCTATTTAAAACTAAATACTTACCTTTAAAATAAACCCTAATATAGCTACAATATAAATAATAATTATATTCTAGCTATCTTAGGATTTATTTTTATTTTACAGGTACCTTTCAATTTATTTTAACCAGGTACAATAGCTATTAAATAGTTATTAACTATTTAATAGCTTACCTAGCTAAAATAAAGAGAAATGTACCTGTTAAATAAATCCTAACCTAAGTTACAATTACACCTAACACTACACTATACTTTAATAAATTATTCCTATTTAAAAATAAATACTTACCTGTAAAATAAACCCGAAGATAGCTACAATATAATTAATAATTATATTGTAGCTATCTTAGGATTTATATTTATTTTACAGGTAACTTTGTATTTATTTTAGCTAGTTAGAATAGTTATTAAATAGTTATTAACTATTTAATAACTACCTAGCTAAAAGAAATACAAAATTACCTGTAAAATAAATCCTAACTTAAGTTACAATTAAACCTAATACTACACTATCATTAAATTAATTAAATAAACTACCTACAAATAACTACAATTAAATACAATTACATAAACTAACTAAAGTACAAAAAATAAAAAAAGCTAAGTTACAAAAAAAAAAGTTACAAACATGTTAAAAATATTATAACAATTTTAAGCTACTTACACCTAATCTAAGCCCCCTAATAAAATAACAAACCCCCCCAAAATAAAAAAATGCCCTACCCTATTCTAAATTAAATAAATTTCAAAGCTCTTTTACCTTACCAGCCCTTAAAAGGGCCATTTGTGGGGGCATGCCCCAAAGAAAACAGCTCTTTTGCCTGTAAAAGAAAAATACAACCCCCCAACATTAAAACCCACCACCCACATACCCCTAATCTAACCCAAACCCCCCTTACAAAAACCTAACACTAATCCCCTGAAGATCATCCTACCTTTAGTTGTCTTCACTCAGCCGAGCCACCGATGGAACTGAAGAGGACATCCGGAGCGGAAGAAGTTAATCCTCCAAGCGGCGCTGAAGAAATCTTCCATCCGATGAAGTCATCATCCAGGCGGCGCTGAAGAAAAGTCTTCGATCCGGCCGATGTCATCTTCAAAGAGGCGCTGAAGAGGTCTTCTATCCGGGCGAAGTCATCTTCCAAGCCGGGTTTTTAATCTTCCTTCCGCCGACGCGGAACCACCTTCTTCACCGACGGACTACGACGAATGACGGCTCCTTTAAGGGATGTCATCCAAGATGGCGTCCCCTCAATTCTGATTGGCTTATAGGATTCTATCAGCCAATCGGAATTAAGGTAGGAAAATTCTGATTGGCTGATGGAATCAGCCAATCATATTCAAGTTCAATCCGATTGGCTGATCTAATCAGCCAATCAGATTGAGCTCGCATTCTATTGGCTGATCGGAACAGCCAATAGAATGCGAGCTCAATCTGATTGGCTGATTCCATCAGCCAATCAGATTTTTCCTACCTTAATTCCGATTGGCTGATAGAATCCTATCAGCCAATCGGAATCGAGGGGACGCCATCTTGGATGACGTCCCTTAAAGGAGCCGTCATTCGTCGTAGTCCGTCGGTGAAGAAGGTGGTTCCGCGTCGGCGGAAGGAAGATTCAAGACCCGGCTTGGAAGATGACTTCGCCCGGATAGAAGACCTCTTCAGCGCCTCTTTGAAGATGACATCGGCCGGATCGAAGACTTTTCTTCAGCGCCGCCTGGATGATGACTTCATCGGATGGAAGATTTCTTCAGCGCCGCTTGGAGGATTAACTTCTTCCGCTCCGGATGTCCTCTTCAGTTCCATCGGTGGCTTGGCTGAGTGAAGACAACTAAAGGTAGGATGATCTTCAGGGGATTAGTGTTAGGTTTTTGTAAGGGGGGTTTGGGTTAGATTAGGGGTATGTGGGTGTAGTTAAAATAAATTGGAAGGTACCTGTAAAATAAATATAAATCCTAAGATAGCTAGAATATAATTATTATTTATATTGTAGCTATATTAGGGTTTATTTTAAAGGTAAGTATTTAGTTTTAAATAGGATTCATTTAGTTAATAAGAGTTAATTTATTTAGATTTATTTAATTAATATTTAAGATAGGGGGGCGTTAGGGTTAGACTTAGGTTTAGGGGTTAATAATTTTATTACAGTGGCGGCGGCGTAGTGGGGGGCAGGATAGGGGTTAATAAATTTATTATAGGTGGCGACGGTGTAGGGGGGGCAGGATAGGGGTTAATACATTTAATATAGGTTGCGGCGGGTTCAGGGAGCGGCGGTTTAGGGGTTAATACATTTATTATAGTTGCGGTGGGCTCCGGGAGCGGCGGTTTAGGGGTTAATATGTATAGAGTAGCTTGCGGTGGACTCCGGGAACGGCGGTTTAGGGGGTAATAACTTTATTTAGTTGTGGCGGTGTAGGGGGGACAGATTAGTGGTGTTTAGACTCGGGGTACATGTTAGGGTGTTAGGTGTAGACAGCTCCCATAGAAATCAATGGGATGTCTGTCAGCAGCGAACTTGTACTTTCGCTATGGTCAGACTCCCATTGATTCCTATGGGATCCGCCGCCTCCAGGGGTGGCGGATTGAAAACCAGGTACGCTGGGCCGTAAAAGTGCCGAGCGTACCTGATAGTTTTTTGATAACTAGCAAAAGTAGTGAGAATGTGCAGCACTTGTGTGCGGAACATCTGGAGTGACGTAAGAATCGATCTGTGTCGGACTGAGTCCGGCGGATCGATGCTTACGTCACAAAATTCTACTTTTGCCGGTCTCGAGCCTTTGATAACTAAGGCGTATCAGCATCGCCACAAATACGATGCGGAATTCCAGCGTATTTGAGGTTGACGGCTTGATAACTAGGCCCCATGGTTGTCATATTTTCATCATCTAGTGTCATAATATGGTTTAAAGCATGTCTCAAGTTGTACTAGTGTCCTCTTATTGACCTTATCTAGCTCTGGGTAGAGGGCAATGCTTTTTGTCTCTTGTGCTGACATTTTTACTTACTTGATGCATCAATATATATTTAATAACAATTGGTTAAGTGGAACTTAGAAACTATTTATTAGGGGTTCTGGCTTATCTAAGGAAAAAACAGCAGCACATTTCTTCTAAAAAAACAAATGTTTTTAGCACACAAGCTAAAGAAAATGAACCCATTAACATCTAAATCATGAGGTATACATGACAGCAAGATATTCTAATTTTGAAGAAAGTTTTAGGGCTAGTTCCTACACATTGCTAATATTTAGCCTATATGAAAAAATCTACTGAGATTGGATTTTTCATTGTGATCCTACATGATTGGCTATTATGTTGTAGTAGCATAATGTCTTGGTCACTAAACAATAGTGGTACCTGATTGCTAGATACTATAATCAGCTATAGTAATCAGTGTTATAGCCTATTAAACCAACACCACCTCCATCATAAAATACCTTAAATCTGCCCTATCCTTTTGAATACTCTCTGTCAATTTGCTTCCTGCGCCACCCTGGCTGTTGCTGCTCTGGCTGTTGCCAGGGATGTGGCGGTTCCTGTGAGCATGCAGAGATGACATCATCACCGCACGTCTCTTCCTCTGAAGTCAGATCCTTTGAGATGCTTGGCGCGAATCGGCACATATGTAAGTACCTGCAGTGCTTACATACACTGCCCAAGTATAGTTTTTGCTTCGTGTGCTCCTGGGTGCTGTGTTACTGAATTGCTATACTGTTATTGAACTCTGCCTGTCTGACCACTCTGCTTGCTTAACCCCTGAATTGCTGGATTACTATACTGTTATTGAACTCTGC
The DNA here is from genome assembly GCF_027579735.1 of Bombina bombina. Classification (NCBI taxonomy): domain Eukaryota; kingdom Metazoa; phylum Chordata; class Amphibia; order Anura; family Bombinatoridae; genus Bombina; species Bombina bombina. The sequence continues at coordinate 1,403,158,997 of NC_069499.1, read as the reverse complement.
CTGTCTGACCACTCTGCTTGATTAACCCCTGAACTGCTAGATTGCCATACTGATATTGAACTTTGCCTGTCTGAACACTCTGCTTGCTTAACCCTTGAACTACTGGATTGCCATATTGTTGCTGAGCTCTGCCTGTCTGACCATTCTATTGGTTTACCCCTGAACTGTTACACTGCTGGATTTCATTTGATGCTGATACCCGACTGTTAATGCTCTTTCTATTGGTTCACCCTTGAGCTGCTTTACTGCTGGATTGCCTTCCTGTTGCCGAACTCAGCCTGCCTTGACCATTCTCTGTCTTCTTCTTATTGCCCTGAAGGACTACCCTGTCTACCGTGAGTACTGCTTTCCTCATTTCACTAACTTACTCTGCTCTGGGATATTTCCTATCATTCCACTTGACGCTGGGATAAGAAGACTACTGGCCAAGTTTGGTCTGATAGAGAGATATCCCACGAGCATTGCATTATACTTGGGCCATGGACCCAAATGAGGTAGCAAGAGCAGTCTCTCTTCAGGGACAGTTTCTGGGAACCCATACCATAAACCTGCAGAGTGTGGATTCTAAACTAGAGGCTATAACCGCTATGCTCTCCTCACTGGTTGCAGAGAAGAACGCTGCTCCTGTTGTTACATAGGCGGTCCCTGCTGCTAGTGCTGCAGCTTCTTCCCCTGCTTCTGGAAGTATACCCCGGATACCATTACCTGACAAGTATCATGGTACTACCGACTATAGGGGTTTTCTCAACCAGTGCAGGCTGCACTTTCACAATGATCCACACACCTTCCAGTCTCATCAGTCAAAGGTCACTTTTATCATTTCTTTATTGAAAGACAAGACCCTAGCCTGGGTCTCTCCCCTTTTGGAACAGAGTGCTAAACTCCTGAGCAATGCTGATGCTTTCATTTCTGCTTTATCTTCTGTGTTTAGGACATCCGGCGAGAGAGTACTCTCTCTTGTATCTCCGCCAGAGCAATAAATCTGTGGCACAATACCCCATTGAGATTTGCACCTTAGAACTTGAGACCAGTTGGGATGGCAGTGCGGCCTTTAGGCGAGGTTTGCATGAGCGCATCAAGGACAAGCTTACTTATCATGATGTTCCTTTTTCCCTGGATGAATTCATAACACTTTGTATCAGTCTAGATTCCCGCTTTCAGGAGCGACAAGCTGAGAGAGACAGAACTCGTAGAACCTTTCCCTCTCGTCCTCCTACTCATCCGGTCTCTAGACTATCCTCTTCCCCTTCAGCACCTCCAGTTACCTCTGTAGAGGAACCAATGGATTTCTCCTCCCTTAAGCCCACAGAATCTGAAAGACAGAGAAGAAGGAGATTGAGACTGTCACACCAACTAAAGAACTGCCAGGTAAAGCCAATACTTAGAGGATAAAACTGGGGTAACTCTAAGCGTGGTCTCTACTTAATCCCCTCACTCCTCTCGGATCCTGGTACCTGTTACCCTTACCTTCCTTCAGAATTCTGTCCACACTCAAGCCTTCAGGGGCAGCTGGAAATTTTCTTGATCACAGTTTTATGATTCAGGCAGGGTTGCCTCTTCTGCAGAAAAAAACAATGTATCAAAATAACTACTCTGGGTGGCACTACCCTTGGATCAGGGTTAATCCATTTTGAATCAGCACACCTAACCCTAACTGTGGGAGTCCTTCATACTGAACAGTTTCAGATCAATGTCATTCATTCCCCAGCACAGCCTGTCATCCTTGGTCTTCCTTGGTTTCATATACACAACCCGCAATTCGACTGGATTGAGGGACAGTTGGCCACCTGGGGTACATCCTGCTTCCACTCCTACCTGGCTAAGGTTACTCCTCTGCACCACATCCCCATAGCCAGTCTACTGACCCCTTCAAGTCTTCCTTCAGTATACGCAGATTTTACAGATGTGTTTGAAAAGAAAGCAGCTGATGTGCTGCCACCCCACCATCCTTACAACTGCAAAATTGACCTCTTTCCTGGAGCCCCACTTCCTAAAGGGAGGACTTATCCTCTCTCCAAAGCTGAAACCAAGGCCATTGAGGATTATTTACAAGAGAACTTAGGTAAAGGCTTTATTTGCCCTTCCTCTTCTCCTACCAGGGCTGGCTTCTTTTTTGTCAGTAAGAAGGATAGTGGTTTAAGACCCTGTATCGACTACAGAGCCCAAAACAACATTACTATCAAGAATCGCTATCCTATTCCTTGAATCACTGAACTTTATTATTTGCTCCAAAATTCTCGCTACTTCACTAAGTTGGATTTACGTGGGGCGTACAATCTTTTTCATATATTCCCATGAATGGAAGACTGCCTTCAACACGAGATCAGGTCATTATGAATACCTCGCAATGCCTTTTGGGCTGTGTCATGCCTCTGCAGTCTTCCAAGAATTTGTCAACGATGTCTTCCGTGACCTCCTCAATCACACTGTCATCGTCTATCTGGATGACAGCCTTATTTTCTCCTCCACCCTTGAGGAGCATCATGAACATGTGAAACAGGTACTTCTTCACCTTAGAGACAATTCTCTGGTAGCCAAACTGGAGAAATGTGAATTCAATCAAGTTCAGATCCAGTTCCTTGGTTATGTCATCTCAAATGAAGGTTTTGCCATGGACCCTTCTAAGCTCACTGAAGTTCTGGAATGACCTCAACCTACCTCATTAAAAGAACTACTGAGATTCTTGGGGTTCTCCAATTATTACCGCAAGTTTTTAAAGAACATTTCCCAAATAGTTGCTCCACTCACTGAGTTGACTAAATGGAACAGAGACTGCAAAAAATGGCCTCCTGAAGCAGTGGATGCCTTCTCTCATCTGAAAAAAGCCTTTAGTTCTGCTTCTGTGCTCCACCATTCTGATACTGACCTGCAGTTCACTTTAGAAGTTGACACCTCCGAGATAGGAGCTGGAGCAGTCTTAACCCGAAGTGATCCTTTAACCTCCAAGTTGCACCCTATAGTATTTTTCGCCAAACGCTTTACTCCTTCTGAGAGGAATTACTATGTGAGTAATCATGAACTCTTAGCCATTAAGATGGCCCTGACTGAATGGCATCATTGTCTAGAGGGTACCACCAATCCCATTCAGATTCTCACTGACCACAAGAATCTGACGTACCTAGAGACTGCTCATCAACTCAATCCTCGTCAGGCCAAGTGGACCTTATTCTTTTCTTGTTTTAACTTTGTGGTCTCTTATCTTCCTGGGACCAAAAATAAAAAGTCTGACGCCCTTTCCCATCAGTTTCCTCAGTCTTCTGACTCTTCTGTAGCTCATATTGAACACATCTTACCCCCCTCCTGTGTGGTTGCTCAACTTAACACCTCTCTGCTTCAAAGATTGCAACGTGTCCAGTCTAGAAAGCCTCCTGAAGCCCCCACGGCTCCTGATATATTCTTTGTACCTCTGAACCTACGCACCCTTGTGCTATCCTGGGCTCATGATAGCTAACTATCAGGACATCCTGGTTTGACAAGAACTTTTAAGCTTCTTTCTCAAAATGTATGGTGGCCAACCATGAAGTTTGATGCTCAGGATTATGTAAAAGCCTGCATGACTTGGGCTGCCAATAAGACTCCCCGATCCTTGCCTCCTGGCTTACTCCAACTGTTGTCCATTCCCAAACAACCTTGGACACATATTACAATGGATTTCATTGTAGACCTCCCTCCTTCTGAACATCATACAACCATCTGGGTTGTGTTGGATCAATTCTTCAGACTTGTTCATTTTATACCCTTAAAGAAACTACCATCTGCCCAAGGATTATCATCTCTTTTTCTATTACATGTGGTACAACTTCATGGCAGTCCCGTGAATATTGTTTCCGACAGAGGTCCTCAATTCTTCTCTACCTTTTGGAAAGCCTATTGCAAATTGATTGGAACTACTGTTTGCTTGTCTTCTGGCTATCATCCCCAGACTAATGGGCTGACAGAGAGAGTGAATCAAGATCTCGAAGCCTATCTCAGAGCTTTTGTTAATTCTCTTCATACCAATTGGTCTGAATTGTTGCCCTTAGCTGAGCTGGCAAAGAACACTCATTGGTACTCTTCTCTACGATATTCTCCATTTCAAGCCACAGCAGGCTACCAACCTCACATTTTTCCTCTTTCCGCTTAGTCCACAGGGGTTCCTGTTGCAGACCGACACGTTACTAACCTCACTACTCATTGGCAACGTATTCACTCTCAGTTAAGTTCAGCTGTCTCCAGATACAAGAGGTTGGCTGATCATCATAGAGCTTCTGTTCGTTTGGGTCTCTACTCAACATATTTGTCTACGTCAACCCAGTCACAAATTAGGGCCTAGGTTTATCGGCCCTTACAAAGTCCTTAAAAGACTGTCTCCTGTTGCCTACAAAGTGGCCTTGCCCAGAACCCTGCTCATACACCCAGCGTTCAACATCTCACTACTCAAGCCCTACATCAAGAACAGATACACTCAGTTCCGACCTCCTCCTCCTCTGCTCTTGATTCATGGTGACCCTGAGTATGAGGTTGCTAAGACCCTGGACTCCAGATACAGATGCAGGCAACTACATTACCTTGTGCATTGGAAGGGGGGTTACTCTATGGCAGATCATTCCTGGGTTCCTGCCCGTGATGTTCATGCTCCATCTTTGCGAACTCTGGTTCTCGGAGAGAACCCTTGGGGGGGGGGCTATGTCATGTCGCTTGCTGCGCCGCCCCGGATATTCCCAGGGAGGCTGCGGTTGCTGCTCTGGCTGTTGCCAAGGATGCGGCAGTTCCTGTGAGCGTGTGTGACAATAACGTTTTCGCTGCACGTCTCTTCCTCTGAAGTCGGATCTTTTGAGCTGCTTGGCATGAATCGGCGCCTATGTAAGTACCTACATTGCTTACATACACTGCCCAAGTATAGTTGTTTCTTTGTGTGCTCCTGGGTGCTGTGTTACTGAATTGCTATACTGTTATTGAACTCTGCCTGTCTGACCACTCTGCTTGCTTAACCCCTGAACTGCTAGATTGCCATACTGATATTGAACTCTGTCTGACCACTCTGCTTGCTTAACCCCTGAACTGCTGGATTGCCATACTGATATTGAACCCTGCCTGTCTGACCACTCTTCTTGCTGAACCCCTGAACTATAAGATTGTCATATTGTTGCCGCCATGAACTGTTACACTGCTGGATTTCCTTTGATGCTGATACCCGCCTGTTCCTGCTCTTTCTATTGGTTCACCCCTGAACTGCTTTACTGCTGGAATGCCTTCCTGTTGCCGGACTCAGCCTGTCTTGACCATTCTCTGTCTTCTTCTTATTGCCCTGAAGGACTACCCTGTCTACCGTGAGTACTGCTTTCCTCATTTCACTAACTTACTCTGCTCTGGGATATTTCCTATCATTCCACTTGACGCTGGGATAAGAAGACTACTGGCCAACTTTGGTCTGATAGAGATATATTCCACTAGCATTACACTCTCCTTCCCTTTGGCCTGCATGACACCCCCATGTCATGGTATGAATCATATCTCTCTGATCATTACTTTAGCATCTTACTTTCTGGTATTTACCACCTATGCCACTGCTTTTCAGGGTTCCTCAAGCCTCAATTCTATTATTTTCATTCTGTATCTTTTACTTAAAAACTTCATAAGCTTGTTTGAGTTCCAGTACAACTTCTAAAATGACAACACCTAAATTTAGATATCTTCACCTATTTGAGGTTCTGGGACTGAATTATCAAGCTTGATGCCCCGTGTTTCTGGCGAGCCTTCAGGATCACCAGAAACACAAGTTATGAAGCAGCGATCTAAAGAACGCTGCTCCATAACCTGTCCACCTGCTCTGAGGTGGAGAAAAGACATCGCCGGAAATCAACCCGATCGAATACGATCGGGTTGATTGACACCCCCTGCTAGCGGTCGATTGGCTGCGAATCTGCAGGGGGCGGTATTGCACCAGCAGTTCACAAGAACTGCTGGTGCAATGATAAATGTCGAGAGCACATGCTGTCGGAATTTATCGATGTGCAGCGGACATTATCCACAATATCGGATCATGTCCGCTCGCATCATGATAAATAGGCCCCTCAGAGTCTTATTTTCTTGCTTTTACTGATACCCTCTCTGCATCAGACGTTTTCATTTTCCATAGATATTTTCAAGCACTTGTTTTTAATAATATTGTCACTTGCATATTAATAATCGGCTAGATTTAGAGTTGGGCGGTAGCCGTGAAAACCAGCGTTAGAGGCTCCTAACGCTGGTTTTTACCGCCCTCTGGTATTTGGAGTCAGTCAGGAAAGGGTCTAACGCTCACTTTGCAGCCGTGACTTTTCCATACCGCAGATCCCCTTACGTTAATTGCGTATCCTATCTTTTCAATGGGATCTTTCTAACGCCGGTATTTAGAGTCGTGGCTGAAGTGAGCGTTAGAAATCTAACGACAAAACTCCAGCCGCAGAAAAAAGTCAGTAGTTAAGAGCTTTCTGGGCTAACGCCGGTTTATAAAGCTCTTAACTACTGTGCTCTATAGTACACTAACACCCATAAACTACCTATGTACCCCTAAACCGAGGCCCCCCCACATCGCCGCCACTCTATTAAATTTTTTTAACCCCTAATCTGCCGACCGCACGCCGCTGCCACCTACATTATCCCTATGAACCCCTAATCTGCTGCCCCTAACACCGCCTACCTACACTTATTAACCCCTAATCTGCCGACCGGACCGCGCCGCTATTATAATAAAGTTATTAACCCCTAATCCGCCTCACTCCCGCCTCAATAACCCTATAATAAATAGCATTAACCCCTAATCTGCCCTCCCTAACATCGCCGACACCTAACTTCAAGTATTAACCCCTAATCTGCCGATCGGAGCTCATCGCTACTCTAATAAATTTTTTAACCCCTAAAGCTAATTCTAACCCTAACACCCCCCTAAATTAAATATAATTTTATTCTAACGAAATAAATTAACTCTTATTAAATAACTTATTCCTATTTAAAGCTAAATACTTACCTGTAAAATAAACCCTAATATAGCTACAATATAAATTATAATTATATTGTAGCTATTTTAGGATTAATATTTATTTTACAGGCAACTTTGTATTTATTTTAACCAGGTACAATAGCTATTAAATAGTTAATAACTATTTAATAGTTACCTAGTTAAAATAATTACAAAATTACCTGTAAAATAAATCCTAACCTAAGTTACAATTAAACCTAACACTACACTATCAATAAATAAATTAAATAAACTACCTACAATTATCTACAATTAAACCTAACACTACACTATCAATAAATTAATTAAATACAATATCTACAAATCAATACAATTAAATAAACTAACTAAAGTACAAAAAATAAAAAAGAACCAAGTTACAAAAAATAAAAAAATATTTACAAACATTAGAAAAATATTACAACAATTTTAAACTAATTACACCTACTCTAAGCCCCCTAATAAAATAACAAAGCCCCCCAAAATAAAAAAATGCCCTACCCTATTCTAAAATTAAAATAGAAAAGCTCTTTTACCTTACCAGCCCTGAAAAGGGCCCTTTGCGGGGCATGCCCCAAAGAATTCAGCTCTTTTGCCTGTAAAAAAAAAAACATACAATACCCCCCCCCCAACATTACAACCCACCACCCACATACCCCTAATCTAACCCAAACCCCCCTTAAATAAACCTAACACTAAGCCCCTGAAGATCTCCCTACCTTGTCTTCACCATGCCAGGTTCACCGATCGGTCCAGAAGAGGGTCCAAAGTCTTGATCCAAGCCCAAGCGGGGGGCTGAAGAGTGACGTCCATCCTCGGGCTGAAGTCTGGATCCAAGCGGCGGCTGAAGAAATCCATCATCGGGCTGAAGTCTTGATCCAAGCGGGCGCTGAAGAAGTCCATCATCGGGATGAAGTCTTCTATGAAGCAGCATCTTCAATCTTCTTTCTTCCGGAGCCATCATCTTCCAGCCGACGCGGAACATCCAGCCCGAGGATGGACGTCACTCTTCAGCCCCCCGCTTGGGCTTGGATCAAGACTTCAGCCCGAGGATGGACGTCACTCTTCAGCCCCCCGCTTGGGTTTGGATCAAGACTTCGGACCCTCTTCTGGACCGATCGGTGAAGCTGGCATGGTGAAGACAAGGTAGGGAGATCTTCAGGGGCTTAGGGTTTATTTAAGGGGGGTTTGGGTTAGATTAGGGGTATGTGGGTGGTGGGTTGTAATGTTGGGGGGGGTATTGTATGTTTTTTTTTTACAGGCAAAAGAGCTGAAATCTTTGGGGCATTCCCCGCAAAGGGCCCTTTTCAGGGCTGGTAAGGTAAAAGAGCTTTTCTATTTTAATTTTAGAATAGGGTAGGGCATTTTTTTATTTTGGGGGGATTTGTTATTTTATTAGGGGGCTTAGAGTAGGTGTAATTAGTTTAAAATTGTTGTAATATTTTTCTAATGTTTGTAAATATTTTTTTATTTTTTGTAACTTAGTTCTTTTTTATTTTTTGTACTTTAGTTAGTTTATATCATTGTATTTATTTGTAGGTATTGTATTTAATTAATTTATTGATAGTGTAGTGTTAGGTTTAATTGTAGGTAATTGTAGGTAGTTTATTTAATTTATTTATTGATAGTGTAGTGTTAGGTTTAATTGTAACTTAGGTTAGGATTTATTTTACAGGTAATTTTGTAATTATTTTAACTAGGTAACTATTAAATAGTTATTAACTATTTAATAGCTATTGTACCTGGTTAATATAATTACAAAGTTGTCTGTAAAATAAATATTAATTCTAAAATAGCTACAATATAATTATAATTTATATTGTAGCTATATTAGGGTTTATTTTACAGGTAAGTATTTAGCTTTAAATAGCAATAATTTATTTAATAATAGTTAATTTATTTTGTTAGATTTAAATTATATTTAAGTTAGGGGGGTGTTAGGGTTAGAGTTAGACTTAGCTTTAGGGGTTAATACATTTATTATAGTAGCGGTGAGATCCGGACGGCAGATTAGGGGTTAATTATTGTAGGTAGGTGGAGGCGACGTTGTGGGGGGCAGATTAGGGGTTAATAAATATAATATAGGGGTCGGCGGTGTTAGGGGCAGCAGATTAGGGGTACATTGGTATAATGTAGCTGACAGCGGTGTGTGGAGCGGCAGATTAGGGGTTAATAATAATATGCAGGTGTCAGCGATAGCGGGGGCGGCAGATTAGGGGTTAATAAATATAACATAGGGGTCGGCGGTGTTAGGGGCAGCAGATTAGGGGTACATAGGGATAACGTAGCTGGCGGCGGTGTACGGAGCGGCAGATTAGGGGTTAATAATAATATGCAGGGGTCAGCAATAGCGGGGGCGGCAGATTAGGGGTTAATAAGTGTAAGGTTAGGGGTGTTTAGACTCGGGGTACATGTTAGAGTGTTAGGTGCAGACGTAGGAAGTGTTTCCCCATAGAAAACAATGGTGCTGCGTTAGGAGCTGAACGCTGCTTTTTTGCAGGTGTTAGGTTTTTTTTCCAACTCAAATGGCCCCATTGTTTTCTATGGGGGAATCGTGCACGAGCACGTTTTTGAAGCTGGCCGCGTCCGTAAGCAACGCTGGTATTTAGAGTTGCAGTGGCAGTAAATTATGCTCTACGCTCCCTTTTTGGAGCCTAACGCAGCCATTCTGTGAACTCTAAATACCAGCGGTATTTAAAAGGTGCGGGGGGAAAAAAACACGCGTAACTAACGCACCCCTTTGGCCGCAGAACTCTAAATCTAGCCGAATGTGTTTTACTTTTTTGTTTTAATGCAGCAAGCTCATAACCATTCATTAATAGTTGGTTAGTGCTTATTAAAGTTCATTTTATAACGAAGGGTAAATATCTTCATTAATAGATACTTTCACGTATACCATGTCAATCAAGAGGACATATTAAGCAGCCTATGCCTCACATAATTGCGATATGTAAAGATATACTGTCTAAAATGCCATATGATGGACACGGGCAACTGCACTTAGTCTGTCAATCTTCTTTAATTACTTGTGTTTGCCCACCTATTTTGATTAAAAACAAGCTCATGTATAATGTAAAAACTAATGTTACCCTCTGTGTCCCTTACTTCGTTATGTGGTGACATAAATTAGAGATTTTGTCCCTGGAATATTCACCTAGCTGTTTTTTAAGCAAATGGTTAAAACACAAGGCCTATTTCATGTAAGAAATCCCTTTCCCAAGACACTCCCATATAGCCTTTGAATGGCATATTATAGGCAATACCCTAGTAAGGGCCAGATTACAAGTGGAGCGTTATTTAACAATCACACTCGATAGTTAACTGAGCTAGAAGTAAGCTTATTGGGCGCGTTGGGTTATGCTCGTATCATGAGTTGAAAAGTAAACAGTTTTCTCTTGCACGCTAACCCAATGAGCGTAAAAAACTGAACTTAGAATATCGCGCGCTCAATAACGCAAAAGAAGTAGGGAAAAAACACTCTGACTCGAGCACAAACCTGATCACATATTGTCAAGTGCACTAAATATTTCTAAATATTCTACATTTCAATGTTCTTCACACAGCAGTATATGTTCTATTTATTCAAAAATGTATGGCCTAGATTTAGAGTTGGGCGGTAGCCGTCAAAACCAGCGTTAGAGGCTCCTAACGCTGGTTTTTACCACCCCCTGGTATTTGGAGTCAGTCAGGAAAGGGTCTAACGCTCACTTTGCAGCCGCAACTTTTCCATACCGCAGATCCCCCTACGTCAATTGCGTATCCTATCTTTTCAATGGGATCTTTCTAACGCCGGTATTTCCGATCAGCCAATAGAATGCGAGCTCAATCTGATTGGCTGATCGGATCAGCCAATCGGATTGAACTTGATTCTGATTGGCTGATTCCATCAGCCAATCAGAATTTTCCTACCTTAATTCCGATTGGCTGATAGAATCCTATAAGCCAATCGGAATTCGAGGGACGCCATCTTGGATGACGTCCCTTAAAGGAACCGTCATTCGTCGGGAAGTCGTCGGTGAAGATGGATGTTCCGCGTCGGCGGGATGAACATGGATCCGGAAGAAAGAAGTTTGAAGATGCCGCTTGATAGAAGACTTTAGCCGGATCATGGACCTCTTCAGCTCCCGCTTGGATGAAGATTTAATTCGGATCATGGACATCTTCAGCCCCCCGCTTGGGCTTGGATCAAGACATCGGAGGAGCTCTTCTGGATCGATCGGTGAACCCGGCGTGGTGAAGATAAGGTAGGAAGATCTTCAGGGGCTTAGTGTTAGGTTTATTTAAGGGGGGTTTGGGTTAGATTAGGGGTATGTGGGTGGTGGGTTGTAATGTTGGGGGGGTATTGTATGTTTTTTTTTACAGGCAAAAGAGCTGAATTCTTTGGGGCATGCCCCGCAAAGGGCCCTTTTCAGGGATGGTAAGGTAAAAGAGCTTTGAACTTTTTAAATTTAGAATAGGGTAGGGAATTTTTTTATTTTGGGGGGATTTGTTATTTTATTAGGGGGCTTAGAGTAGGTGTAATTAGTTTAAAATTGTTGTAATATTTTTCTAATGTTTGTAAATATTTTTTTATTTTTTGTAACTTAGTTCTTTTTTATTTTTTGTACTTTAGTTAGTTTATTTCATTGTATTTATTTGTAGGTATTGTATTTAATTAATTTATTGATAGTGTAGTGTTAGGTTTAATTGTAGATAATTGTAGGTATTGTATTTAATTAATTTATTGATAGTGTAGTGTTAGGTTTAATTGTAACTTAGGTTAGGATTTATTTTACAGGTAATTTTGTAATTATTTTAACTAGGTAGCTATTAAATAGTTATTAACTATTTAATAGCTATTGTAGCTGGTTAATATAATTACAAAGTTGCCTGTAAAATAAATATTAATCCTAAAATAGCTACAATATAATTATAATTTATATTGTAGCTATGTTAGGGTTTATTTTACAGGTAAGTATTTAGCTTTAAATAGGAATAATTTATTTAATAATAGTTAATTTATTTGTTAGATTTAAATTATATTTAAGTTAGGGGGTGTTAGGGTTAGAGTTAGACTTAGCTTTAGGGGTTAATACATTTATTATAGTAGCGGTGAGTTCCGGTCGGCCGATTAGGGGTTAATTATTGTAGGTAGGTGGAGGCGACATTGTGGGGGGCAGATTAGGGGTTAATAAATATAATATAGGGGTCGGCGGTGTTAGGGGCAGCAGATTAGGGGTACATAACTATAATGTATGTTGCGGCGGTGTACGGAGCGGCAGATTAGGGGTTAATAATAATATGCAGGTGTCAGCGATAGCGGGGGTGGCAGATTAGGGGTTAATAAATATAACATAGTGGTCGGCGATGTTAGGGGCAGCAGATTAGGGGTACATAGGGATAACGTAGCTGGTGGCGGTGTACGGAGCGGCAGATTAGGGGTTAATAATAATATGCAGGGGTCAGCGATAGCGGGGTGGCAGATTAGGGGTTAATAAGTGTAAGGTTAGGGGTGTTTAGACTCGGGGTACATGTTAGAGTGTTAGGTGCAGACTTAGGAAGTGTTTCCCCATAGGAAACAATATAGCTGCGTTAGGAGCTGAACGCTGCTTTTTTGCAGGTGTTAGGTTTTTTTTCAGCTCAAACAGCCCCATTGTTTCCTATGGGGAAATCGTGCACAAGCACGTTTTTAAAGCTGGCCGCGTCCGTAAGCAAAGCTGGTATCTAGAGTTGCAGTGGCGGTAAATTATGCTCTACACTCCCTTTTTGGAGCCTAACGCAGCCCTTCTGTGAACTCTAAATACCAGCAGTATTTAAAAGGTGCGGGAGAAAAAAAGCCAGCGTAGCTAACGCATCCCTTTGGCCACAGAACTCTAAATCTAGCCGTATATTTCTATATGTATATGATGGCATTTTGGTACAATATATATATATATATATATATATATATATATATATACATATATATATATATATATATATATATAACCTTTCCAGTTGTGATTTTATTTTAGCTGTGAGCTAGCTGGTGAGTGCTGGGTGTTTCTATGTGTTGTATTACTTTTTGTTTGTAATCCCCCTTGTTTCTTGCACCCATTCCGGACTGGGGTTAACTGCCTGTGGCTCTGGTGACATCACATCTTTTTTGGAGTGCTATTAGCACCCAGGGCTGGATGTTGCTGAGTCACAGGATGTGTACCTGGTCCGGTCTTGGAGTGCAGTTCCCTTCCATGTTTTGTATTTTCTCTGGGTGATTACATCCACCTGTGCACCTCTTCTTTGTTCTCAGTCTGTTTGGCTTTGTGAGCTTGCATGATGGTGTGGCTGTGTTAGGGACTCAGGCATTGGAAAGGACCTTGACGTGGTGCCTGAGCTTTCCCATTTGGCCAGATGCAGTAACTAACCTTTCCAGTTGTGATTTTATCTTAGCTGTGAGCTAGCTGGTGAGTGCTGGGTGTTTCTATGTGTTGTATTACTTTTTGTTTGTAATCCCCCTTGTTTCTTGCACTGTAAGGAAAGTGGTTGCAGTAATTGCTCATATAACACTTGCTTAAACTTGTGTGACTTTGCCTTTAAGAGAGTGAAAGCATAAGACAATTGCACTAACTTGTGTGACTTTGCCTTTAAGAGAGTGTGCCTTTAACAGAGTAAAAGACATTAATTAACTTCAAGTAGATGACAGTGAATTTCGCTAAGTCATGCTACAAGTGGTAAACAACCGATGGAGGCTGATGATAAGAAGTCAAAACCCAGACAGAACAAGGGTGCAACCTTGGCAGGGGTCACTTACTGACATTCAGGAACATCTTGATAACACATTGGTATAGGGGCTAATGCCTAGTAATATTGTTAAACGATGAATTATTATTAATTGCAATAGGCTAAGTAATATCAATTGCAATAGGCTAAGTAATAAAGCCATTATGATGTTTAGCTATTAATTATATCTATGGAAAGATTGTAAGAACTATTATTGATGTATTTGACAAAAGTAACTGCATAAGACCACATAATTAATGTTAGGCAGAAAAACATGTTTGTTTGAAACTAAAGATGACGGCATTGCAGTTTAGGAATATGTCAGAGATAGTACCTGGGCATGCCCTGATAAGCTTGGTTGAGGCTAAGACAGACTGGCCAGATGTCTTGGGCCACGGGCAACCTCAGAGGGAGCGGTCTCAGGATCTGTGGAGTTGCGCCAAAACTGTTACACAAGTGGACAGTATAAAAGAGGGGTACCTTTGGGCAATCTGATCATGTATGATGTCTGATGTCTGAGTCTGAGAGTCTGAGAGTCTGAGTGTCTGAGCGTCTGTGTATTTGTGGTGTGTGTATTTGAGTGTATTTTTGGGGCCTGTGGATGGACGCATCTTCAGTGTTGTTGTTTCCCGCTGATCGCCTGTTTTTCTCCTGGTCCAAAGATTGCCCAGATGTCCCCTCCCATTGCACCCCAGAAGCGGCAGGATAGGATGATGTAACCAGAGATCACGGTGATGTATTAATTTGTTTGTTTAAAACTAGCTAGACTTGTTTTAGTGGTAATACAACATAAGATTGTTATCAGTCGTTGCGCAGGCAACTAAATGTAACTGAAAACTGTATAGATAATTGTATCTAGAATTGTTTATATAAGCATTGCAATTGCATAGAGTGTTATAAGTATGAATAGTGGTTTGTGGTATTTTGTTTCCATGATTATGTTGCAGAATAAACCATCATTGTTATTATAAGATTGTGAAAACCTGTGTAATGTGTCAGTCATTTCCTTGCTGAAAAGTGATATATGATAACATCATATCCTGAAAAAAGAATCACATAACATTATTGGCGTAGTCGGTCGGCAGGATACATAATTGTTTATCACTTGAGCAAAGAAACTGACAGTTTTCTTACTGAATGTGCAGAGCTGATAGACGCAGCTCCGAGCGAAAGTGAAACCCCTTTGTAGATAAAATAATAAGCCAGAAAAATATATAGTTGTATCTTGCACGGTCAGGAGTATAAATATATATGTTTATGGATTAGCTAGAATTAAATTGTTAATTCCTCAAATGAGCCATGAAAGCTGTGTAAATAAACAGATATTTCATGGACATAGTCAAAATTGTCACCTTGGAATGAAATTAATTGATATTGCACAGGTATATACATATTAACGTATATTGTTACTGTTACTGTGAATTTATTGATTGATGTCAGCAATAATTGAAGGTATTATGAAAATGTTTAGGAAGAAAGTTCAAACGGTTCCCCCTTCACGGCCTCAAAATATTGCGGCTTGGGAGGGGACCCCATATCAGGAATTAGCAGGGGAAGTCTTGTCTGGGACTGACCTCATAGATAACGCTGAATTTTTTGACAAAACAGAACCTTGTGAAGTGTTGAATAAATTACAGAAGGTAAAAGTTAAGACAGATTCAGACACAGAAAGGTTACATAAGAAATTATGGGTGTTATTACAGGCATACAGAAAGACACACGAGCAGTTAGAGGAAGCTGTAGAGCAGACGGTGTGCCTGCAGAGTCAGAATAAATTGCTATTAAAAAAGAGCCAGTGTTATGAAGATGTAGCTCAACAGGCTGTGGTTAAGGTAGCCAGGGCCAAAGTAAAGTGGAAGGGTGGTAGGTTGAGCAAAAGTAAATTACAATCAGTATTACAGAGCAGGGCCAGATGGGACCCTGGGGGGTGGGATAAAACTTTGCAGAAATGGAAGGTCCATTTGGGAAAAGCAGTAAATGTACTGAATGACAGATCCATCACTGACAGTGAAATCTCACTGTCCAGAATGATAGGCACACAGGAGTACATTGAGCATCATGCTCAACATGCTGTGGTAACGTTTTGGGAAACTAGCCCTGAGGGGAAAATGTCCCTAGTTGATTCCCAAACAAAGTCCACTGGAAAAGGATACCAATACCTGGATGGGACAAAAAGGGCCAGTGCCCCTGAAGCCCCAGGGCCAGGGTTGGACTTGCTTTCGTTGGAGGACCTGGAGTAATATTTCCAGGGCCCATACGAAACAGGCCAAGCTCCCAGTATCAGTATGGTCTATTTTAAGCAGGCTTTGATTGATACTGGAGTGGAGGCAACTTAGATTTATTAGGGGGGGGAGACTATAGAAGTAAAACAAGCAGGGGTGGCATTGAAAGTAGGAAGTCTCCCTAAGAAGTGATTTTTTGTTTTAATTGTACCCATCCCAGAGTATTTAATTAGCATAGATGTATTAAAAGGGAAGTTACAATGTAGTGATTGTAGTCAAGGATATGGAGCAATGATTGGCTGCATGTGCCTGCGGGCAAGTGCTATTTACGGAATTAATTTGAAGTATGTTTCCTTCCTAGATTCTTATTGACAGGGCTGTTATTGTAACCGGTGCTCTGTTGGGACTCCTTTTGGTCGTATGAGCCAGAGGATGAAACGTGAGGTGTCCGGTGCCAGCTATCACACCTTCTATGAGGGAAGCATGACCGTTCCGTATTGCACAACATGGGCATCTTGCTCCATCCCATTTACCTTTGATGATGACGTAAAAAACATGAAAGGTGCCTGTTTGACCAAAAATGAATATGGAAGTTGGATGTTCCTTACCAAGCGGGAAAGGGTGGTATTTGAACTATCAGAAGAAGAGACAATTACCTGTGACATCCCTTCCTCCACTGTACATTGTGTAACTAAAGATTTTTGTTCTGCTGCAGTGACCAGGGAAGACTGTAAGGAGTCTAAGGAGGATGAGAGCTGGACAATTGTTTTACAGGATGAGAACTTAATATTTGAACTGCAAGAAGGGGTTGGGTTGATTTGTGAAAATCCCAGTACGCCTTCCACTTCCCCAAAACTAACAGTGGGGATTCAGGAACGCATTTTAGGTTGTAAAACATCCACTGATACACAGGTTCGTGCTGTAATGTTAAACATATCATACACTGATGGGGAACCAGAGGGACTGACATATGTGTGTAAATATACAGGAAAAGAGTCATCTGAACCTCTTTTAATGTATATCAGGAGACCTGTAATGGATGGGAAATTATTAAACAACCGACACAAGGGAAAAAGGGACCATGCACGGCGCCATTTAGGCTCCCTGCATGCCTCCTCATGGGAACTTGATAATACCTTTGTAAAAACTGCCAAAGATGTGTTTAATGTGACAAATGTTCAGGGACCATGTTGGGTGTGTGGGTTTGTGCCTCACGGGCAGACTAGGGGTTACCCTTATTTATGTGTCCCTTTAACCATGAGTATGCTTGCCGATATGATTGGGAATAAGACTGTGTGGAATTTTACAGGTCTTAACACACCAGGTAGGGATGACTTGCTGGATAAGTTGCATCTAGCTAATAATGTGACTACAGGTGCTATTATGTTTCCGAATCTAGATGGGGATATATATAGTACTAATAACCTAACCCAGCTACCTGACATGATAATGTTAATGTATAACATAGGATGGCTAGTTAAAAATAGGACAGGGGTATTCAACATTAAACTGAAATTCTATGACTTCTCATATTTGACATATGCCCATGAGAAATGGAAGACTAACTTTGGTGAGCCCAGAGACCTTATTAAAGACTGGTACCAACTCAATAGGGAAACACTAGCAGGTAACACACGGACTAAGGATGGGAGGAAGCGACTGAATAGGATATGTCCTCCTTTTGTTAAACTGCCAGTGGGATATTATTGGTTGTGTGGGAGGTGGGCAGTAAAGGTAATACCTTGCACCCATTATGGCCCATGCTTTTTAGGATATATATTCCCTGCTTTTAACATAACCACCACGCTTCCACCACCTATATTGCATAGAACACGAAGATACCTTGACCTGGGCAAAATACACAATGGAGTTAAAATTAGTGAAGGTATGCGCCTGCTTGCAACATTTGTCCCTCATTATGGGGCTGCTACAGCCCTCACTAGATTAAACACACTAGCTGATTTAGTAGATGAAGCTTTTAACGTAACTGGAGATGCAATAAAGCTTTTAGCATTAGAACAGGGACAAATTAGGATGGTGGCATTACAGAATAGAATGGCTCTAGACTACCTCCTAGCTGCAGAAGGAGGAGTTTGCCAGAGAATCCACCAGCAATGCTGTGTGTACATAGAAGACAATACAGGTAAAATCAAACATGACCTACACAGATTAGAAGAAGTGCAAAAGCACATACGTGAGGTACATGACGATTCATTTAGCAAATGGCTTAAAGACTTTGACTGGACTTTTGGACTGGGGGGATGGCTTGGAAGCTTAGGCAAAACTATAGTTAAATGGCTATTAATAAGTCTGGCTTGCTTGTGTGCGATATTAATTATAGTAAAAATGTTTGGATGTTTCTGTAATACATTAGGTAGGATGTGTTTTAAACCAAAGGACAATATTACTTGAGTGTTTTAATTATTAAGGTATGTGTTTAGAAACAAGCAAGGTGTCACATGACCAAGGGGTGGAATGTAAGGAAAGTGGTTGCAGTAATTGCTCATATAACACTTGCTTAAACTTGTGTGACTTTGCCTTTAAGAGAGTGAAAGCATAAGACACTTGCACTAACTTGTGTGACTTTGCCTTTAAGAGAGTGTGCCTTTAACAGAGTAAAAGACATTAATTAACTTCAAGTAGATGACAGTGAATTTCGCTAAGTCATGCTACAAGTGGTAAACAACCGATGGAGGCTGATGATAAGAAGTCAAAACCCAGACAGAACAAGGGTGCAACCTTGGCAGGGGTCACTTACTGACATTCAGGAACATCTTGATAACACATTGGTATAGGGGCTAATGCCTAGTAATATTGTTAAACGATGAATTATTATTAATTGCAATAGGCTAAGTAATATCAATTGCAATAGGCTAAGTAATAAAGCCATTATGATGTTTAGCTATTAATTATATCTATGGAAAGATTGTTAGAACTATTATTGATGTATTTGACAAAAGTAACTGCATAAGACCACATAATTAATGTTAGGCAGAAAAACATGTTTGTTTGAAACTAAAGATGACGGCATTGCAGTTTAGGAATACGTCAGAGATAGTACCTGGGCATGCCCTGATAAGCTTGGTTGAGGCTAAGACAGACTGGCCAGATGTCTTGGGCCACGGCCAACCTCAGAGGGAGCGGTCTCAGGATCTGTGGAGTTGCGCCAAAACTGTTACACAAGTGGACAGTATAAAAGAGGGGTACCTTTGGGCAATCTGATCATGTATGATGTCTGATGTCTGAGTCTGAGAGTCTGAGTGTCTGAGCGTCTGTGTATTTGTGGTGTGTGTATTTGAGTGTATTTTTGGGGCCTGTGGATGGACGCATCTTCAGTGTTGTTGTTTCCCGCTGATCGCCTGTTTTTCTCCTGGTCCAAAGATTGCCCAGATGTCCCCTCCCATTGCGCCCCAGAAGCGGCAGGATAGGATGATGTAACCAGAGATCACGGTGATATATTTGTTTGTTTGTTTAAAACTAGCTAGACTTGTTTTAGTGGTAATACAACATAAGATTGTTATCAGTCGTTGCGCAGGCAACTAAATGTAACTGAAAACTGTATAGATAATTGTATCTAGAATTGTTTATATAAGCATTGCAATTGCATAGAGTGTTATAAGTATGAATAGTGGTTTGTGGTATTTTGTTTCCATGATTATGTTGCAGAATAAACCATCATTGTTATTATAAGATTGTGAAAATCTGTGTAATGTGTCAGTCATTTCCTTGCTGAAAAGTGATATATGATAACATCATATCCTGAAAAAAGAATCACATAACATGCACCCATTCCGGACTGGGGTTAACTGCCTGTGGCTCTGGTGACATCACAGCTTTTTTGGAGTGCTATTTAGCACCCAGGGCTGGATGTTGCTGAGTCACAGGATGTGTACCTGGTCCGGTCTTGGAGTGCAGTTCCCTTCCATGTTTTGTATATACAGTATATATATATATATATATATATATATATATATATATATATATATATATATATATATATATATATATATATATAAAGATGATTACATATAGGTATAGATTTATATAGATATATAGGAATATTTATTTAAAAATACATAGAACATATACTGCTATGTGCAGAACATTGAAATGTGAAATATTTACAGTAAATACAGTTAAACACATACGGCTAGATTACGAGTTTTACGTTATGAGGGGTGCATTGCTAACTTGCACTTTATTGTCACCGCTCACTTTCCTACAGCGCTGGTATTACAGGTTTTCCTAAACCTGGCGTTATTAGTCAAGAAGTGAGTGTAGAGCAAAATTGTGCTCCATACCGCACTCCAATACCAACGCTGCTTAAGACAGCGGTTAGCTGGTTGTACGTGCTCGTGAACGATTTCCCCATAGACATCAATGGGGAGAGCCGGCTGAGAAAAAGTCTAACACCTGCAATAAAGCAGCGTAAAGCTCCGTAACGCAGCCCCATTGATTCCTATGGGGAAACACATTTTATGTTTACACCTAACACCCTAACATGAACCCCGAGTCTAAACACCCCTAATCTTAAATTTATTAACCCCTAATCTTCCGTCCCCGACATCGCCGACACCTACATTATTCTTATTAACCCCTAATCTGCCGCTCCGGACATCGCCGCCACTATAATAAACATATTAACCCCTAAACCGCCGCACTCCCGCATCGCAAACACTAGTTAAATATTATTAACCCCTAATCTCCCGCCCCTAACATCGCCGCCACCTACCTACATTTATTTACCCCTAATCTGCTGCCCCCAACGTCGCTGCCACTATACTAACGTTATTAACCCCTAAACCTAAGTCTGACCCTAACCCTAACACCCCCTAACTTAAATATAATTAAAATAAATCTGAATAAAACTTACTATTAATAACTAAATAATTTATATTTAAAACTAAATACTTACCTGTAAAATAAACCCTAAGCTAGCTACAATATAACTAATAGTTACATTGTATCTAGCTTAGGTTTTATTTTTATTTTACAGGCAAGTTTGTATTTATTTTAACTAGGTAGAATAGTTACTAAAAGCTATTAACTATTTACTAACTACCTAGCTAAAATAAATACAAATTGACCTGTAAAATAAAACCTAACCTAACCCTACAATTAAATACATTCCCTAAATTAAATTCAATTAACTAAATTCAATACAATTAGCCAAATTACAATAACCCCCCACTAAATTACAGAAAATAAAAAACAAATTACAAGATCTTTAAATTAATTACACCTTATCTAATAGCCCTATCAAAATAAAAAAAGCCCACCCAAAATAAAAGAACCCTAGCCTAAACTAAACTAACAAAAGCCCTTAAAAGGGCCTTTTGCGGGGCATTGCTCCAAAAAAAATACAAACAACCACCCAACAGTAAAACCCACCACCCACACAACCAACCCCCCAAATAAAACCCTAACTAAGAAAACCTAAGCTCCCCATTGCCCTGAAAAGGACATTCGGACGGCATTGCCCTTAAAAGGGCCTTTAGCTCTATTGCAGACCAAACCCTAAAAATAAAACCCACCCAATACACCCTTAAAAAATCCCAACATTAACCCCCGAAGATCCACTTACAGTTTTGAAGAGCCGACATCCATCCTCAACATAGTCAGGAGAAGTCTTCATCCAAGCGGCAAGATGTCCTCAACGAAGCCGGCAGAAGTGGTCCTCCAGACGGGCAGAAGTCTTCACCCAGACGGCATCTTCTATCCTCATCCTTCTGACGCGGAGCGGCTCCATCTTCAAGACATCCAGCGCGGAGCATCCTCTTCAATCGACGGCTTCTTCTACAATGAAGGTTCCTTT
Organism: Bombina bombina; assembly: GCF_027579735.1. Classification (NCBI taxonomy): domain Eukaryota; kingdom Metazoa; phylum Chordata; class Amphibia; order Anura; family Bombinatoridae; genus Bombina; species Bombina bombina. The sequence continues at coordinate 1,403,137,243 of NC_069499.1, read as the reverse complement.
AAATTACATCATCCAAGATGGCGTCCCTTAGATTTCGATTGGCTGATAGAATTCTATCAGCCAATCGGAAGTATGGTTGAAAATATCCGATTGAAGAAATCCTCAAGCTAAATCTCTCCAAAACTGAGCTCCTCATTTTCCCCCCTTCTTCCAAAATCCCCACCCCCAATCTCTCTATAACTGTCGACAACTTCATTATTACCCCTACCCCGCATGCCCAATGTCTCTGGGTCACATTTGACTCAGATCTTTCTTCCACTCCTCACATTCAGTCCTTGGCTAAAGCCTGCCGCTTCCACCTTAAAAACATCTTGAAAATTTGACACTTCCTTACACAAGACACAACTAAGATTTGAATCCACTCTCTCATTCTTTCCCGCCTCAATTACTGCAACTCTGTCCTCTCTGGTCTCCACACCTGCTCCTAGCTCCTTTACAATCCATAATAAATGCCTCTGCCAGATTCATCTTCCTTACACGTCGCTCTTCATCTGCTGCATCACTCTGCCAATCCCTTCACTGGCTTCCTCTTGCCTCTAGGATCAAACACAAAATTCTCACTCTGACATACAAAGCCCTCACCTGCACTGCTCCCCCCTATATCTCAGACCTTGTCTCCAGATACTCTCCCTCCCGTCCCCTTCGCTCTGCTCATGACCTCCTACTCTCCTCCTCTCTGGTTACCTCATCGCACTCCCGTTTACAGGACTTCTCCAGACTGGCTCCCATCTTGTGGAACTCTCTGCCTCGCTCCACAAGACTCTCCCCTAGTTTTGAAAGCTTCAAGTGCTCCCTAAAGACTCTACTGTTCAGGGATGCTTACAACCTATGCTAACCTTACTTTATACCAGTTCCACTCCTCCATTGCTATCCCCTGAACCCCCTTAGCATGTAAGCCTAAGAGTCCAGCTGTTTGTAGATCACCTTCTTAAGAGCTGACTACAACAGTGCAACTCTTGGCAGGGCCCTCTACCCATTTGATCCCTATATTTGTTTTGTTGTACTCCCCCTTTGTTTATAGCGCTCCGGAATCTGTTGGTGCTCTACAAATAACCGATAATAATAATAATAATAATTAGACTGGCATGTCCTTTTAATGAAATCAAAACTTTTTATTAATTCTGGCAAAAATAAAAAGATGTGTTGCATAGGCCAAAAGCAGAACATGTTTTAAAACAATAAATCAGGGAGATCAGTCAAAATTAATTAAGTAATTTCTTAAATCCTTAAACATAAGTCAGATCAACAACTGATATAACGCCTAATTTTACCCTTTATTTCTGATGATAGAATTTTGCTCTATCATAGAGCAGAGGAGAGGGGATCACACAGTTAAAAACACACTCTCAGAAGAGGGCTGAAAAATTGGACACATTTAAAAGTGTTTACTGATTGTAAGATTTTAATAGTATAGATTAAGCATTAAGATTTTTGTTAAAGGACCAGTCAACACAGCACAAAACACAAAACCAAAACCAAAATAAATATACAGCCACATAGAGGATTAAGTTTATAATGTATATGAGCATTCAAAATAAAAACTTAGATAGTAAAATTATTATAAAACTTACTTTTCTCCTGTCTGTTTTACCAATTGTTCTGAGGCATGTCCACCTCCCACGCCTAGAGGAGGATGGGCTCACTGTGAGTGACACATTTTATCTTCCAATCCAAGATTAGCCTATTTGCATTTTTCCCCCCATTGTGTGCATGTGAGTGTGCACGTGAGCCCCCGTAGTGTGCACATGACCCCCCCTTGCATGTGCACGTGACTCCCTCCTCAGACGTGCACTATTGTCTTTATAAATTACAAGCAAGCACAGCATGAAAGGGAGCAAGCAGCTCTGCTGAACAGCATTTAGAGCAGGAGTTGTTCCCTTTCATGTCAGTTGGATTGGTGCCACATTATAGTGCTTCTCTGTCTTATATATTTTAGTGCACCCACATATTTGCAGCATAAATGTTTATTTTGCTCCCCTTGCATGAACATTTTCACTATAAAAAATAATTTCAATTTTTTTTTAAATTTATAATGTTCCCATTTTATAGTAAGTCTATGTAATTTTACACTTCTAATTACTTATTTTATAATTATCATCCCTAGTTTTAATTATAGGCTACCCATGCTACATATCTATTTATAAATGTATATTTTATATAGTCTTCCATTGATACTCGGCAGGCAATATGGGTATTTAAATAATGGAATTTATATTTTTTATACCTTAGAAAGCACCCTACTTGCTTTTATAATTAGCAATTTATTTTTAATTTATAGGCTAACCCCGCTAACTTCTCTTTTTAACATTTATTTTTCATAAAGTCTTTCACTGATACTCTGCAGGCAATTTGGATCTTGAAATACGAGAAATTTTACTTATCGTACCTACAAAAACACTATTCTCTTTTTAAGGCTAACCCTGTTGCATATCTGTATGTAAAAATAATTAGAACTCAATTTCATGCAGATATTTTCCGTTTGTTATTTCCACCTTTGCATGTAAGGCTATTTTTATCTGTGCAAAATCCTTTTCAAGCACCCTACTGCCTCTTCAAAGCTAAACCTTTCTAAGCCAAAGCCTTACATGCAAAGGGGGTAAATAATAAACGCTAAATCTCTGCATGCAATTGCGGTCTTCTATTGGTAAACATGCAGATATGCAACAGGGTTAGCATAAAAGAAGAGATGGAAAATACAAAATACTTTTATTTGCTAACCCTGCTACATACATTTGTACATTACAATCCTTCGTTACCCAGCATGTCATTTTGCACCCTTAGAAAGATGACGTTAGAAAGCACCCTACTTGCTTTTATAATTTATAATGTTCTAATTATTTGTACATACAGATATGCAACAGGGTTAGCCTTGAAAAAAAAAGTATGAATATTATAAATTATAAAAACAAGTAGGGTGCTTTCTAACGTCATCTTTCTAAGGGTGCAAAATGACATGCTGGGTAACAAAGGATTGTAATGTACAAAATAAAAGTACAAATGTATGTAGCAGGGTTAGCCAATAAAAGTATTTTGTATTTTCCATCTCTTCTTTTATGCTAACCCTGTTGCATATCTGCATGTTTACAAATAGAAGACCGCAATTGCATGCAGAGATTAGCGTTTATTATTTACCCCCTTTGCATGTAAGGCTTTGGTTTAGAAAGGTTTAGCTTTGAAGAGGCAGTAGGGTGCTTGAAAAGGATTTTGCACAGATAAAAATAGCCTTGATATTGAGTTCTAATTATTTTTACATACAGATATGCAACAGGGTTAGCATTGGGGGAAAAAAGGTATTGACTCAATTTCATGCAGATATTTTCCGTTTGTTATTTCCACCTTTGCATGTAAGGCTATTTTTATCTGTGCAAAATCCTTTTCAAGCACCCTACTGCCTCTTCAAAGCTAAACCTTTCTAAGCCAAAGCCTTACATGCAAAGGGGGTAAATAATAAACGCTAAATCTCTGCATGCAATTGTGGTCTTCTATTTGTAAACATGCAGATATGCAACAGGGTTAGCATAAAAGAAGAGATGGAAAATACACACACAGTATGTATATATATATATATATATATATATATATATATATATATATATTTGTGTGTGTGTTATACATACAGTATATATATATATATATATATATATATATATATATATATATATATATATATATATATATATATATATATACACAGGTAGCCCTCAGTTTACGCCGGGGTTAGGTTCCAGAAGGAATGGTTGTAAATCGAAACCGTTGTATATTGAAACCCAGTTTATAATGTAAGTCAATAGGAAGTGAGGGAGTTAGGTTCAAGGCCCCTCTCAAAATTGTCATAAGTAACACCTAATACATTATTTTTAAAGCTTTGAAATGAAGACTTTAAATGCTAAACAGCATTATAAACCCAATAAAATAATCACACAACACAGAATATATAATTAAACAAGTTAAATGAACAAAAACATTTGCTAAACAGCATTATAAACCTAATAAAATAATCACACAACACAGACTTCACTTGCATTTTTCTGCAAACAGTTCTTTCTATGCATTTCAATCTGGACTGGTTTATAGACAGGAAGATCTTGTTCCTTTGAAATCTGCTCAATAGCTCAGGTCTGGTTAAACTGATTAATTTCAGCTTGCTTGGCTTTGCTGCAACACAAGCGGACAGCTCCACCTACTGGCTGTTTTAATCAATGCACTGCTTCTCATTGCTTTTCAATAGCAGTCACATGACTGGAAAAAAAGGTTGTTATTCTGAAACGGTGTAAATTGAACCGTTGTAAACCGAGGGCCACCTGTATATATATATATATATGCACGCAAATCACATATACACCCTTTTATACACACTCATATGCAAGCACATCACACATACACCCTTTTATACACACTCATATGCACGCACATCACACATACACCCTTTTATACACACTTATATGCACGCACATCACACATACACCCTTTTACACACACTCATATGCACGCACATCACACATGCACCCTTTTATACACACTCATATGCATGCACATCACACATACACCCTTTTACACACACTCATATGCATGCACATCACACATACACCCTTTTATACACACTCATATGCACGCACATCACACATACACACTTTTACACACACTCATATGCACGCACATCACACATACACACTTTTACACACACTCATATGCACGCACATCACACATACACACTTTTACACACACTCATATGCATGCACATCACACATACACACTTTTACACACACTCATATGCACGCACATCACACATACACACTTTTACACACACTTTTATGCACGCACATCAGAGCTATGGAAAGAAAACTGTAGCATGTTACAGGGTCATACATTTTCAACAATTATAAGTATGATGGTGACACTCCAGCCTCTATGAAGGAAATGGACCCAGCACAATGTTCAGAGGCATTTAAGAGGACACAAGGTTTTTATAAATAATTAAAAAAAAAATACAAAATGAATGTATATATATATATATATTTGTGCTGATATATGTTTGGGGGGGGGGGGGGGGGGCTTGCTGCCCCAAAGAGAAAAGCACAGATGATTTAATCTAGGTTATTATCTAACAGACATATGAGCAAGTGAATGTAAGGTAGGTAATCATATTTTGTTGTAAATGTAAAGATTCCATGTTTTAACTTCTATTTGCAAAGACATTTTTCCTCATTGCCTGCCATTTAAACACATAAAAACTTTGAACACTTTAATAAAATGCACAGAGTGGGGTTAAAAACTGTTAGATCCTAAGAAAGATTTAGTTCAAAGATACAGGACCCTTTGCAGAGGAGTGGTGATATAGTTGGCCAGAGCTTAGGAAGATTGAGGCTGGGAGTCTACTTGACCACTCATGTATGCAGCTCACAGTATAATAAAAATGTCAAATTAGAACTGACAAAACACAGCTACCACTGCCCCCTTACCGTAGATGATCTTATCTCTACTCTACTATATCGTCCTGGCTGTAAATTAGTTGTGTGCTGTCTCAACTTAGTACTGAATACCTTACTGTCTGGCAGGCTCAGCACCGCGCGCGAGGGGAAAAAAAGCAGGGGAGGGGATGAAAAGGAGGGAACTGGGAAATAAAATGTTTCAGGCTGTTTAAAGGAGCAGTGTTGCCTGAGACTGCACCACCCTCTGAAGTAACTGTGCTGCTGCGCCCCAGAACCCTCTCTCACATCCCAACTCAAAAACACAAGCTTGTTATCAAACACTTCTGACCGCAGCCAGGCAGCCACCTTTACTTCTCTACATAGTTCTCCTTCTGCAGCGTGTGGATGTATAACGCTGCCTGCTCTGTCAGATGCACTCCCAGTGCTTTTAGATCCTGGCCCCACATGGTTATATAATAAACTTATTTTATGGTCTCTTATAGATATGGACAGAAATTTAAATAATAGATGCTGTGGTGGAGCTTTTAACACTATGCAGAGTGTGGATGCCCTGCTATAGCGCTGCCTGCTCTGTCACACACACTTCTGGTGCTTTTTTTTTTTTTTTTTAAAGACAAATTCATTTCTACAGATATAGAAGTATATACCGGGAGTGCATGTGACAGAGAACAGGCAGCGCTATAGCAGGGCATCCACACGCTGCATAGTGTTAAAAGCTCCACCACAGCATCTATTAATATATTTAAATTTGTGTTTGTTGGTATCTGAGACGGTAGACCATAAAATAAGTTTATACATATAACCATGTGGGGCCAGGATCTAACAATATGTATGGATGAGCTCTTCTTGCCGTTGAAAGTAATTTTTCTCTTTTTAGTTCATAATGATATATAATTTAAACACCCGCCACAACACAACATGCAGCTGACCTGTAGTACTCTGTGTTACTGGCAGTGGCTGCATTCTGACATCTGCCTCGCAGCCTCCTTCTTTCCTGCTAAGCAGCCGGCAAATGTTTCAGAGCGTTGCCATGGTAACCTGCGGCAACGCTCTGATTTAAAACTGCTGTTACAACGCAGGCGCGCTTCTGTGGACAGTGCACATCCTTTTATGTGCACTGCTCCACCAAAGAAGCGCAATGCCGATTGCGGCAACTTCCGGTTGCGGCTGCGCAGTGAATGAAAAATGCATATACGTATATGCATTTTTCATTCGAAAATGACAAACATGTGACAAAGAGGACAGGGAAAGCCTCCAAAAATGTAACACAATCATTTGAGGGGAAAAAATGACATAAAAATTATAAGGTACTGTTAGAAACATTTAATATAGCACAAGGAATATTTTTAGTATTGTTCTGTATAGTGTTGACTTACATCTTGGGGGTTACATGCATATAATTAATGGTTAAGCCAGCTAGTTAAAATGTCAGAGGACAAAAATACAATATAAAAAGTAATATAGTCCCTCTCTGACCTTAGGTCTGACTGCTGTCCTGATACTGACATTGTAAGGTCTGTGCTCTGTCAGAAATATTATAGGATGTAAACTGACTCACAGAACAAGAAGCAGGCTACCACTTCACTCACCTCTCTCTACCGTTCTGCAGACGGCAAAGCCAGAAGTGCCACATGATCGCACAGGAATGTCTGTGGGTGTGTAGTTGTAGCAGAGAGAGGGGTTTGTTTTTTTATTATTATTGCCAAGTAGCAGCAGCTTAACACTGCATGATGTAGCTCTCCATTAGATAGTCACCCTTACCCTAACACCCCTTCCCTCTCCCATCCTCTCCTGCGAATCGATAGGGCTGTAACTCTCTGTCAGACACCCTGCGTGAGATAAGAAACTGAGCACGGATGAAAGAATCACATATCTCTGTATTATTTCCAGGACTGTTAGCTCCCTGCTCTATGTATACAGTGCTCTGAATTAGGGATAGACTGATATATCGGAGCGGCCGATATTTGGAATTTCTGAAATATCGGTATCGGCCAGGAACTTACCGATATTACCGATATGGAGCAAATCAAAAGAAATTTAGCTCTGTGTACTTCAGGGAAACTATATAGTTTTAAGTGACACAAATCATCACACAAATCATCTATAGCACATATAAGCTAGACATAGCATCTAATAATAAATAGCACTGATAAAAGTCCAAGCCCAGGTGTTCCTGGGAGCTCAGTTACCAACTACCATACCACCAATGGCAGGCCTCTAGTTGGACTTGCATAAACAAACATATATGATTTGTGAAATGGAATATGTGATCTTTAAGTGGCACTTAAAGCTACATAGTTTACCTGAAGTACACAGAGCTAATTACTTTTGATTTGCTCATAGGGGTCAGCAATACATAAAATCAATCTGCTTGCTAATTGCTGTCACAAATAGAATATTATTTGTTGCATTCTGATACATTTTACACATTTTCAAAACATTTAACTAAAGCTGCTATATTTGACGATTTTTTTATTTAAATATTTTGTTTTCCCCTTTCCTGGGCATAGAAAAAAAACATTTAAAAAAATGATAGTTCAGGCACATCAATTAAATGTCCACAACAACAAGCCTTGAGTAAAAAACTATGCAGTATAGGAGACTAGTATCAATATTCTGTAGCAGTGGATAACAATGCTCTGACCATTAGGTGGCACTGTTAAACATGTATAAAACTGACCATAAGTGACATAATAAATAAACTTATAGTCCACTCCTCAGTACCAGGGAAGGTATTTGCAATCGGTTATCGGCCTGAAAGGCGGTCAATAATCAGCATCGTCCCTGAAAAAACTATAACGGTCTATCCCTACTCTGAAGGGTCAACAAAGTAACACTTTGAAGGAGGTGCGAGTAAACACTACTACCAAACCTGATTTAATCTCTATGCCTATGCCCTTAGCCCAGTCAGCCCCTGTAAAAATGGCAGCAGTGGATCACTAAATGATTACCTGATTTTTTTTCTATGATGCAGCCTGCTTCTCCACCCTGCCACCATTGATTTTCTTTCCAAGCTAGCCCCTTCTTCTTCGCAGAAGGAAACACGCATGGGAAAGAGGGAGGCCAAAGGGGAGGAGGCTGCACATTATTGGTGGTCAGGTGTGAGTAGTGTGTGATATCACACTGTGGGGCAGCATGACTCACTCGCACTGTAAGCATATGATATTGGCCAGTTTTTAAGACACTGCTGCCCAGTAATTAGAAAGAAAATAAAGTTACCATGTTACTGCTGCAACACTGTCAACAGCTTCTCTTACTTTGCACCCCCTGCTGGGATGTCCTTACGCCTTTGCCTAGTTGGCCTTTAACAAATGCTAGCGCTGGAAGAATGACAGCTTACTGGAGCTGCCTGTTAGGGGGAGGTGCTGAGCCTGATATTGCAAGAAAGGGGTGGCCTGGGACTGAGTCTGACTGACTGTTACTGAGTAGACAAAGAGAAAATAATGAAGCCTCCGGTGATCATCTTAAAAACAGTAGGCTGTGGCTGTGGGATCTGCTGAAGCATTTTGACTGTTAGACCTTAGTCATAGCTAATGATCTCACTGTTGCATCCTACTTAAATAGCAGCACAAGGGCTATCATTGAATAAAACTTCTAAAACAAAAATTAGCCATGCCTATATTGTTCTAACACTATAATTGCATGACTATCATTTGACTATCATTTTGAAGTACACAGAGCTAATTACTTTTGATTTGCTCATAGGGGTCAGCAATACATAAAATCAATCTGCTTGATAATTGCTGTCACAAATAGAATATTATTTGTTACATTCTGATAAATTTTACACATTTGCAAAACATTTCACTAAAGCTGCTATATTTGACGATTTTTTTATTTAAATATTTTTTTATTTAAATATTTTGTTTTCCCCTTTCATGGGCATAGAAAAAAAACATTTAAAAAAATGATAGTTCAGGCACATCAATTAAATGTCCACAACAACAAGCCTTGAGTAGAAAGCTATGCAGTATAGGAGACTAGTATCAATATTCTCTAGCAGCGGATAACAATGCTCTGACCATTAGGTGGCGCTGTTAAACATGTATAAAACTGACCATAAGTGACATAATAAAGAAACTTATAGTCCATTCCTCAGTACCAGGGAAGGTATTTGCAATTCAGTAAATATATGAGTATATTAAAAATTAAAGCAAATAAATAAATCTAACACTGATATTCCAGCATGTCCTTTCTTTCTCTGTCAAATGGCAGTATATATATATATATTTATTTTTACTTTACTTTTAACCCTTATCTGTAAAGTGTACCAAGTGAGCGTGTTTTTAGTGAAGTGGCAGCAATATGTGAAAAAAACAGAAGCCGTTTAACAGGAGAACATGCTGAAATGTTATGCTTTCTACACTATAATGTTTTTATACTTAACTGGGAGTACTGAAGAAATTGTGTAGTGTATAGCTTTTCAGTAGTGACTTAAATTTAATTTTATAACAGTGTGCAGTTGAAATGGGATCTATGCCATTTTTCTATGTTTTGGGAAGCAATTTAATAAGTTAATTTTCAAGCACTTTATATTTTCCAGTTGTTTACTTTTAATGTTTAAACTTTTAATAAGCATGTTCAGTTTATACCAGATTTGTGTAGAAATTGTGTTGATTTTTCAAAACTTTAAATGTACAGAATATCGGCCCCTGTTATCGGTTATCAGCCTGAAAGGCTGTCAATAATCGTCATCGGCCCTGAAAAAACTATATCGGTCTATCCCTACTCTGAATGGTCAACAAAGTAACACTTTGAAGGAGGTGCGAGTAAACACTACTACCGGATCTGATTTAATCTCTATGCCCTTAGCCCAGTCAGCCCCTGTAAAAATGGCAGCAGTGGACCACTAAATGATTACCTGATTTTTTTTCTATGATGCAGCCTGCTTCTCCACCCTGCCACCATTGATTTTCTATACAAGCTAGCCCATTCTTCTTCGCAGAAGGAAACACGTGTGGGAAAGAGGGAGGCCACAGGGGAGGAGGCTGCACATTATTGGTGGTCAAGGGTGAGTAGTGTGTGACATCACACTGTGGGGCAGCATGACTCACTCGCACTGTAAGCGTATGATATTGGCCAATCTTTAAGACACTGCTGCCCAGTAATTAGAAAAAAAATAAAGTTACCATGTTACTGCTGCAACACGGTCAATGGCTTCTCTTACTTTGCACCCCCCTGCTGGGATGTTGTTACGCCTTTGCCTAGTTGGCCTTTAACAAATGCTAACGCTGGAAGAATGACAGCTTACTGGAGCTGCCTGTTAGGGGGAGGGGCTGAGCCTGAGATTGCAAGAAAGGGGTGGCCTGGGACTGAGTCTGACTGACTGTTACTGAGGAGACAAAGAGAAAATAATGAAGCCTCCGGTGATCATCTTAAAAACAGTAGGCTGTGGCTTAGTCATAGCTAATGGTCTCACTGTCTCATCCTACTTAAATAGCAGCACAAGGGCTATCATTTAATAATACTTCTAAAACAAAAAGTAGCAATGCCTATATTGTTCTAACACTATAACTGCATACAACAAAGTGATGACCATCATTTGAACAAAACTCTATATGCTTATCCTACCTATCAATGCCTTATAGACAGTTCAATAGTCTCCTTAGTTAACATCAAATTAGAATCAATACCTTCTAGATTCTGTTCTGTCTATTAGTCTGGGCTTATATATGTCTAACTAACCCCCTTTTTTTTACTGTTACTGAGGTGACCCCCCATCCCTCCCGATGAAGTCATGCTGATAATGCAGCCTGTTGCTGCAACTGCGAGGGCAGGAGGAGAGACAGAACTAACACAGGACAGCAGTTGTGGCCTCACCAGATCTGACAGTAACAGACTCAGTCACTGAAGTGCCGCCCCCTCTTAAGTGCCGCCTGGGTCCGGGGGACCCACTTTGTCCCATCATAAAGCTGGCCCTGGCCCTGCTGCTCTGACTTCTGCATGCTCCTTCTGTGCTAATGCAACTCTGCTACAAGTTCTAACAGGGACATAGTATTCAATCATAGTCTTTGCCCCATCTAAGGGCTAGACTATGAGTAGAATGCTAACAGTTGTGTGCAAGTAAATAGGAGTTTATCACGGCTGAGTAAATGCGTTTGCTCGAGCTCAATTGATTTAAACGCATGTCGGGTTAGCACGACTCAGAGCTTAACTGTTGCATGAGACAAAAAAGTTGCGCAAAACACATAAGAAATATATTACAAAGTACAATTACAATAATAATAACACTGACAAAAATTATTTAAAAAAATGCATAAAAAAGTTTTAAGGGCTCAAAGATATGAGGTTTTAGGCGTTAAAAAAAGGCAGACAAAGGGCTTTAACATAGAGATACATACATACATACACACATGTCTAAATAGGCTATTAGGTATATATATGCAAATATATATATATATATATGTATGAATATATATGCATATATGTGTGTACATGTTTTTATGTATTTATATATGTACAGTATATACAGACATATATACCCATATAAAAACATAAATATATATGTATACTGTTACACATATACTGTGTGTGTGTATGTATATATATATATATATATATATATATATATATACAGTGTATATATATATATATATATATATATATATATATATATATATATATATATATATATATATATATATATATATATACTGTATATGTGTGTGTGTCAGGATTTCCATTTGGCCCTTCCCCCTTCACCTTTAAAAGCTATCCCTCAGCTGCAGACAAGTGCTTAGTAATTTGCATAGTTAGGCTATCTGGGAGCTGAGCCGGTTCAGGATTGTTACTCCTGCTTATCAAGCACACTGTTTCTTTCAATACCTGGTTACATGGATCCTACGTATTTGGGCTTATTGCAACTTACAAACCTCTACCAAAGAAGTAACTACATTTTGCATCTGTGATACTTTGCAACTCTAGTGAAAGCCTTCCTGAGCTTTACCGGGACTTACTTTCCTTTTACTTCAGCTAAAACTGATCAGCGTAAGCCTGTCAGTGTTTACCCCTGCATAAAACTTCCTCTAACCTGGGCTGATTCTCGGAGCGTGTACCGCTCCTCCTCCTCTCCGACTGCCGCAACCGGAGATCCTCAACCAACACCCAGAGGGGTCACATGACAGCGGCTCTCCGCAGCTTTTCAGGCGATCAGCTGTTTAGCCGCATGAACTGCCTCTAGCCGTACTGTCATCAGCGTGAACACTAAAGTACCGCTCCTTCTTCCATACCAACTTGTAGTTGAATCAGAGCTGCCACAGACTTTACAAATCATTGCTCCATCTACCTGTTAGCTGCAAACAGCTCAAATAACCATAATATCATTCAGCTCACTTTTCTTAAAGGGACAAGCTCTCAGGCTATTCACTCTAAGATGAATTCTCAATGACACGCTCATCTTACATCTCTTAAAGGGGACATGACTTTACTAAATTCTCTCCCAATTTATGTATGATTTATTTCCTACTAATCTAAAGCCTTATACTTGATCCCAGTATACTGCTCAGCATATATTTGATCTGTAGCATACTCTCAGGATCTCTACCAATAATTTCACTCACTGCCATATTCTGTGTCTCCAACATATTCAGGGAATACAGAGGCAACAGTGATACAAACCAAATTATAGGTCTACAGTTGCGTTCCATTCAAATTGAGTCTCAACAGTGTGTGTGTTAGAGGCTTTTATCACAACCAGGGGCCCTTTCTGCAGATCTGCTTCTGTGACCTTCCTATGACTCTGACGGACAACTGTGTGAGCATTCGGAGAACTGGATAACACAGACACTTGGTACAGTTAAATACAGTTCTGTTTATTTGTAAAACACAAGGAGTTTATATATGGTAAAAAATACATTGAACAGCATGAATCATTAGGTAATCCTTAATATTAGGTAACACCAGATGTATCCTGTAAGTGATGATTAATTGATACATTTTGCTGATTGTCAGACTAAAATTAGATTTACCACATAGAAAAAGACGGGGGGTATGAGGAAGTCTTAAAATATAGTCAGGCTGTGTGGTTTGCATGAACTTGCATAATAAGCAGCTGCACACAGTCCAAGAAGGAAAAGGACACATATAGAAATTACCAGTTTGCATATTACACTTTACACATAAGGATACATTTATTATTAGTCGAGCAGACATAATTCACTGCATACACTGTCAGCATTTTTATTTGTGCAATGCTGCCCCCTTCTCACTGGCGGCCATTCGGATCGGGATGATTTCAATCCGCCACCTAAGAGTCATCTTCACTATCTTTTTTGCTTCTGTCTGTGGGGGGTTCAAGGAAGGTGCCCCGACAATCCTTTGGCAACTACCCCAAGTGAACATTGAGGAATGAGATTAAAAAGGCCTTGAATCCCCCCAAAAAAGATAGTGAATATGTGTGAATTACAGTGCAATATATCACCTAGATTTAGAGTTTGGCGTTAGCGGTCAAAAACAAGGTTAGAGGCTCCTAACGCTGGTTTTGGGCTACGACTGGTATTTAGAGTCAGTCAGGAAAGAGTCTAACGCTCAATTTGCAGCCGCGACTTTTCCATACCGCAGATCCCCCTATGCCATTTGCGTATCCTATCTTTTCAATGGGATCTTTCTAACGCTGGTATTTAGAGTCTTGGCTGAAGTGAGCGTTAGAAATCTAACGACAAGACTCCAGCCGCAGCAAAAAGCCAGGAGTTAAGAGCTTTCTGGGCTAACGCCAGTTCATAAAGCTCTTAACTACTGTGCTCTAAAGTACACTAACACCCATAAACTACCTATGTACCCCTAAACCGAGGACCCCCACATCCCCGCCACTCTATTAAAATGTTTTAACCCCTAATCTGCCGACCGCACACCGCCGCCACCTACGTTATCCCTATGTACCCCTAACCTTACACTTATTAACCCCTAATCTGCCGCCCCCGCTATCGCTGACCCCTGCATATTTTTTTTTAAACCCTAATTTGCCGCTCCGTACACCGCCGCAACCTACGTTATCCCTATATACCCCTAATCTGCTGCCCCTAACACCGCCGACCCCTATCTTATATTTAATAACCCCTAATCTGCCGCCCCCAATGTCGCCTCCACCTACCTACAATTATTAACCCCTAATCTGCCGCTCCGTACACCGCCGCAACCTACGTTATCCCTATGTACCCCTAATCTGCTGCCCCTAACACCGCCGACCCCTATATTATATTTATTAACCTCTAATCTGCCGCCCCCAACGTCGCCTCCACCTACCTACAATTATTAACCCCTAATCTGCCGACCGGACCTCACCGCTACTCTAATAAATGTATTAAGCCCTAAAGCTAACCCTAACCCTAACACCCCCCTAAGTTAAATATAATTTAAATCTAACAAAATAAATGAACTCTTATTAAATAAATTATTCCTATTTAAAGCTAAATACTTACCTGTAAAATAAATCTTAATATAGCTACAATATAAATTATAATTATATTGTAGCTATTTTAGGATTAATATTTATTTTACAGGCAACTTTGTATTTATTTTAACCAGGTACAATAGCTATTAAATAGTTAATAACTATTTAATAGTTACCTAGTTAAAATAATTACAAAATTACCTGTAAAATAAATCCTAACCTAAGTTACAATTAAACCTAACACTACACTATCAATAAATTAATTAAATAAAATACCTACAATTATCTACAATTAAACCTAACACTACACTATCAATAAATTAATTAAATACAATACCTACAAATAAATACAATTAAATAAACTAACTAAAGTACAAAAAATAAAAAAGAACTAAGTTACAAAAAATAAAAAAATATTTACAAACATTAGAAAAATATTACAACAATTTTACATTTTATTCTATCAGTCAATCGGAATTAAGGTAGAAAAAATCTGATTGGCTGATTGAATCAGCCAATCAGATTTAAGTTCAATCCGATTGGCTGATTGGATCAGCCAATCAGATTGAGCTTGCATTCTATTGGCTGATTGGAACAGCCAATAGAATGCAAGCTCAATCTGATTGGCTGATTGGATCAGCCAATCGGATTGAACTTGAATCTGATTGGCTGATTCCATCAGCCAATCAGAATTTTCCTACCTTAATTCCGATTGGCTGATAGAATCCTATCAGCCAATCGGAATTCGAGGGACACCATCTTGGATGACGTCCCTTAAAGGAACCTTCATTCTGTGTTAGGACGTCGGAAGAAGAGGATGGATCCGCGCCGGAGGTCTTGAAGATGAAGCCGCTCGTCGTCGGATGGAAGAAGATAGAAGATGCCGCTTGGATGAAGATGTCTACCGGTCCGGATCTCCTCTTCTGCCCGGATAGGATGAAGACTTCTGCCCGATGATGGACTTCTTCAGCCGCCGCTTGTATCAAGACTTCAGTCGGAGGATGGACGTCTTCAGCCCCCGCTTGGGCTTGGATCAAGACTTCAGCCGGAGGATGGACGTCTTCAGCCCCCGCTTGGGCTTGGATCAAGACATCGGAGCCTGGACCGATTGGTGATACCCGGCGTGGTGAAGATAAGGTAGGAAGATCTTCAGGGGCTTAGTGTTAGGATTATTTAAGGGTGGTTTGGGTTAGATTAGGGGTATGTGGGTGGTGGGTTGTAATGTTGGGGGGGCATTGTATGTTTTTTTTTCCAGGCAAAAGAGCTGAATTCTTTGGGGCATGCCCCGCAAAAGGCCCTTTTAAGGGCTGGTAAGGTAAAAGAGCTTTTCTATTTTTATTTTAGAATAGGGTAGGGCATATTTTTATTTTGGGGGCTTTGTTATTTTATTAGGGGGCTTAGAGTAGGTGTAATTAGCTTAAAATTGTTGTAATATTTTTCTAATGTTTGTAAATATTTTTTTATTTTTTGTAACTTAGTTCTTTTTTATTTTTTGTACTTTAGTTAGTTTATTTAATTGTATTTATTTGTAGGTATTGTATTTAATTAATTTATTGATAGTGTAGTGTTAGGTTTAATTGTAGATAATTGTAGGTATTTTATTTAATTAATTTATTGATAGTGTAGTGTTAGGTTTAATTGTAACTTAGGTTAGGATTTATTTTACAGGTAATTTTGTAATTATTTTAACTAGGTAACTATTAAATAGTTATTAACTATTTAATAGCTATTGTACCTGGTTAAAATAAATACAAAGTTGCCTGTAAAATAAATATTAATCCTAAAATAGCTACAATATAATTATAATTTATATTGTAGCTATATTAGGATTTATTTTACAGGTAAGTATTTAGCTTTAAATAGGAATAATTTATTTAATAAGAGTTAATTTATTTAGTTAGATTTAAATTATATTTAACTTAGGGGGGGGTTAGGGTTAGGGTTAGATTTAGCTTTAGGGGTTAATACATTTATTAGAGTAGTGGTGAGGTCCGGTCGGCAGATTAGGGGTTAATAATTGTAGGTAGGTGGAGGCGACGTTGGGGGCGGCAGATTAGGGGTTAATATATATAATATAGGGGTCAGCGGTGTTAGGGGCAGCAGATTAGGGGTACATAGGGATAACGTAGGTTGCGGCGGTGTACGGAGCGGCAGATTAGGGGTTAATAATTGTAGGTAGGTGGAGGCGAAATTGGGGGCGGAAGATTAGGGGTTAATAAATATAATATAGGGGTCAGCGATGTTAGGGGCAGCAGATTAGGGGTACATAGGGATAACGTAGGTTGCGGCAGTGTATGGAGCGGCAGATTAGGAGTTAAAAATATGCAGGGGTCAGCGATAGCGGGGGCGGCAGATTAGGGGTTATTAAGTGTAAGGTTAGGGGTGTTTAGACTCAGGGTACATGTTAGGGTGTTAGGTGCAGACTTAGGAAGTGTTTTCCCATAGGAAACAATGGGGCTGCGTTAGGAGCTGAACGCTGCTTTTTTGCAGGTGTTAGGTTTTTTTTCAGATCAAACTGCCCCATTGTTTCCTATGGGGGAATCGTGCACGAGCACGTTTTTGAAGCTGGCCGCGTTCGTAAGCACCGCTGGTATTGAGAGTTGCAGTGGCGGTAAATTATGCTCTACACTCCCTTTTTGGAGCCTAACGCAGCCCTTCTGTGAACTCTAAATACCAGCGGTATTTGAAAGGTGCGTTAGCTACGCGGGTCGTTACCGACAAAACTCTAAATCTAGCTGTAAATGTTTAATTCTGTGACTCGATGCACTCTGGGAAGATTTATCATATTACATGAGGCTTTACCCACAGCCGCTTGGGTAATGTCAGGTTTACCTGGGTAACTCTAGGATTAACCAATTTCTTACTTTACCCCAGAGGGCAGTCTCTTTAAAAAAATCTACAACCCCAAAGCTAAAATTACAAAAAATAAAAAATGTAAAATTACAGAAAAAAATAAACAAAGCTATCCAAAATAAAAAATTAAACCTAAACTAAGACCCCAATAAAAATAAAAAAATCCCCCCAAAATAAAAACACCCCCTAATCTAATACTAAACTAACAATAGCCCAATAGTTTGATCAATTGTTTTATGACGGAAATATTCTGTCATATGTCCTTAAGAGGTTAAAAGGGCTTTTGTAGGGCAATGACCTAAGTTAAACAATTATTTTACATTTAAAAATTACTAAACCCCCCTAACAGTAAAACCCCCCACCCACCAATCCCCCAAAATAAAAAAACTAACACTAAAAAAACCTAAACTACCCATTGCCCCTAAAGGGGCATTTGTATGGGCATTAAGCTCTTTTACGGCCCTTAAAATGGCATTCATCTCTTTTCCAGTCCATTCATAAAAAAAATCCACAAAAAAAAGCCCCAAATAGGTACTCACTGTTCCTTAAGGTCTTCTTCCATGCGACTCCATCATCTTCTATCTTCATCCGGAGTGAAGGCAGCACAGAGGTGCAGATCTGTGGATCCTTGGCGGCGGTTCTCACTGGTGGCGCGGCGCGGATGGTGATTCTATCAAGGCTCAGTATGGTGGTAGCAGTCAGGCATCCAAGGACAGGTCTCTGGGTTTTTTAGTGGATGTGGATTATGGGTCTGGGGAGGAGGTTTATGATTTTGAACTAGCCTCTGGGGAGGTGGGGTTGTTTTTGCATTCCTCAGATGAGGAGTGTGTCCCTCCCTCTCCTGGGGCTAGCGGTAAGGTGGTTAGTCATTTTGGGGGGGTGGGGAATAGGCCCTCCACGGTTGTTAAGCCCCCTGGGGTGTCCTTTGCTGCCGGGGTGTGTGGTTATGATGATGTGGGTGGCTCACATGTAAGTTTTTCTTTTCCAGACACTAGCCCTGCAGTGCAATGGCCTGGCCCGTCCGCGGAGGTGGACAATGTTGACGGCCTGGAGGAGGACTTCTTTGGCCTACACGGCTCCTGGACAGATTCCATTCACCTGGAGCCTGATGACAGCAGACAGCGGAATACGTTGCCGGTTGCTGGTGGTGAGATGAGCAGATGGGGGGTAGGGCCAGGGGGGTAGTGTTAGCAAAGAACCAGAGTGGGGCCAGGATTGGTTACGGCACCCACTCGGGGTGGTGGGGGAGGGACAGACAGCCGGGGAACTTGGTAGGCCATGTTGGGGTTCCTAGAGGGGGATCTAGATGACGGCCAGTGGCAGAGGCCGTCTGGTCAGGGGGTGAAGAGGATGGGGCTCCCAAGAGGGGTAGAGGGGTGCCTACGGTTATGGGTGCCAGCTGGCACCCAGGTAGTAGGGGGGAGGGGTTTTCTTCCCCGGAATATGTTTTCACGTCCTGCTGTTTTTCAGGATCATACACGGCAGCCGGACCAGCATACAGGGACAGCTGCCACTATGCAGGAGAGCGTACAGCGGAGAACGGAGCCGCGCGTTGGCGGGCTCCAGGCATCTGTTGGAGAGTCATCAAGGGGATTGCAGTCCGCGGACGTTTCCACAGGTGAGACAGGGTTGGTAAATGTGAGGGGAAATGTTGTTTTGAGTGACAGTGATTCTATGGCTGTGAGGGTAGTTGCGGGGTTGAGGGATTTACTGTTACAATTGGAGTGGGCAGCTCCTCCTCAAGGTGTATCGGTTGAGAGGTCATGGGTCCCGGCTCCGGGGGCTGTGAGTGCTCCGGTGTTGGGGAGGGTCGAGGTCTGCGCGGAGGCGGGGTCCTCGGGCACGGTCGGTGGGGACCCTGCGGCGGTTCAGCCTGGACCATCGGTGGCTTCTGCTAGTGTAGCCCCTAAACCGGTGGATGGGGCGGAGTTGAGAGTGGCTGACACAGCGATGTCCCGATCTTGCCTCTGCTCCATTGGACCAATGGGGATGCATTTGACTTTGGAGGTCAAGGAAAAGATACGTAAGCGGGAGTTTATTGAACTGTTTTCCCTCCTTCCGCTTGAGCAGTCCTTTGAGATTCCGGAGGATTCCAAAAAGGATGTGGCCAAGAAGGAGGAGGAGGAGAGGAAAAAACGTTATAGGAAATTACCTAAAACGTTTACTAATTGGTTCCAAGCGTTTGTAATTTCTGCAAGTGTGTTTGCTAGTAGGTTCCCGGATCAAGGTTGTGCCTTGTTTTGTTATCTAGATGAGATTGCAGCCACGCAGAGGGCATACGGGGGTATGGCCTGGTGGTCATACGACAAACAATTTCGTCAACAGCTGTCGGTTAAGCCAGAAATGAGATGGGACGACCGGGACATGGGTTTGTAGCTCAAAATTATGACACCTTTGAGAGCCTCCCAGTCCTTTCAGTCGGGAGCCGGTGGCTCCTCCACGAGTGGGTCCCCGGCTTCGGTTAGGAAGGGGTGTTTCTTCGCTTTTAATGAAAAACTGTGTAAGTGGGGCGCCGCGTGTAAGTTCAAGCACGAGTGCTCTGGGTGTGGGGGTTCCCACCCCTATGCAAAGTGTTTCCGTAAGGGTAAGACGGGCAGAGCCGGTGATTCGGCTGACAAAGGGAGTGACTCCGGTGAGGCTAGACGCGATGGCGCCTTGGCTCGTCCTGTACGCTAGGCATCAGGGCTGTTGGCAGCGTTATTGTACCATGGTTTTCAGTTTGGTTTTGTTATCCCGTCACAAGGGGGTTGTCAGGTATTCAGGGGTAATTTGAAATCTGCTCGCTTGTGGCCTGGGGTGGTTTTGGAAAAACTACAAAAGAAGTGTCATTGGGGCGCATGGCGGGTCCTTTTGATTGTCCTCCTGTGGCGGATTTGAGAATCTCTCTGCTCGGGGTTGTTCCTAAGAGGGAGCCCGGAAAGTTCCGGCTTATACATCATTTATCTTTTCCTAGTGGGGGATCGGTAAATTATGGTATTCCTCAGGAACTGTCATCGGTTAAATATGCCTCTTTTGACCAGGCGGTTGCGTTGGTGAGGGAGGCGGGGACTTCGGCCTTGCTAGCTAAAATTGACATCGAATCGGCTTTCAGGTTGTTGCCTGTGCACCCAGCTTCGCACCATTTGCTGGGTTGTTGTGTGGAGGGCTCGTACTATGTGGATTTGTGTTTGCCCATGGGCTGCTCCATTTCGTGTTCATTTTTCGAACAGTTCAGTATATTTCTGCAATGGGTTGTCGCGGAGCGGTCGGGCTTGTCATCCTTGGTACACTACCTTGACGACTTTTTGTTTGGGGGTCCGGCCGGTTCGATAGATTTCTGTGTGCCCATTGCAAAGGACAAATCCGAAGGGCCCATTACGACCCTAGACTTCTTGGGCATTACGATTGACTCCGTCAGAATGGAGTGCAGACTTACCAGTGATAAGGTGATGGACTTGATGGAGGTTATTTAAGGTGACAGACTTGCTGGAGGCTATTGTGCGTTTATCCAAGGAACTAAAGGATGATTTGCGGGTTTAGAGGCGATTTTTGTTGGGTTTTAACGGTTCAGCATTGATACAGGCACCTAGGGTTTCTAATGAGGAGTTGGGGCTGGTAACTGATTCAGCTGGTAGTTGTGGCTTTGGCGCATATTTTTTGGGCCGTTGGTGTGCGGCTCGATGGCCGACTGAGTGGTTTTCGTTGGGCTTGGTGAAGAATTTGGTCTTTTTGGAACTGTTCCCGATCGTGGTCTCCCTGTTTGTTTGGGAGGCTGATTTGTTTAATCGGTCGGTGGTGTTCTCGACAGATAATATGGGGGTGGTGCATGCTTTGAATACTTTGACGGCTTCCTCTTTGCCAGTGCTGCATTTGTTGCATCTGTTGGTTTTGAAGTGTTTGAGGATGAACGTGTGCATTAAGGCTAAACATATCCCGGGTGTTTATAATTCTATAGCCGACTCCCTCTCTCACTTTCAGTGGCAGCAGTTCTGGGATTTGGCCCCTCTTGCAGACGCGACTGGTTGCCCATGCCCAGATTATCTGTGGCGGCTTTGGGAGGAGGACTAGCTGGACTGGTGAAGGCTTCGCTGGCTCCAGGTACTTGGGCTGCTTACTCTAGAGTGTGGTGGGACTGGGAATCCCGGCTGGGTGTCAGGGGTATCAGTGAAGGGGGTTTCGATCTTACTTGTGTTCTGTTGGATTGGATGTGGGAATGGGGGTCCCATAAATTGTCACCTTCCGCAATGGATAGGCGTCTGGTGGCTTTATCTTTTAGCTTTAAGCTTTTGGGTGTGCAAGATGTTACAAGGGTTTTCTGTGTTCGGCAGGTTTTGAAGGGTTTGAAGAAGGAATCGGTTGGCCCCTCCCCTGATAGGAGGAGACCAATTACCTTTTCATTGCTGAGTAAATTGTATAGTATTTTGGAGGCTGTATGCCTGTCAGAGTTTGAAACCTGTTTGTTCAGAGTGGCTTCCGTTTTGGCCTTCTTCTGTGCTTTCTGGATTTCGGAATTGGTTAGTAAGAACTTGTATTCTATGGGGGGTTTGGGAGTTGCGGATGTGGCCGTGTTTGAGTCCAGGGTGGAAATATTTTTGAGGAGGAGTAAGACGGATCAGCTGGGGAAGGCTAGGATTATTGTCCTTTTTCCCAGTGGTTCAGAGGTTTGTCCCTGGCTTTGTTTACGTTTGTATCTGAGGTTGCGTCCGGTTATGGGTGGTTCATTGTTAGTTCACCAAGATGGTAGGCCTTTGTCGCATTTTCAGTTCAGAGCAGTGCTTAAAAAAGCCTTGTGTCCCCCCCCTATGGATACATACCACAATATGCTCCCACAGTTTCAACACACTCTTGGAACAATGTTACCAGGAACGGAAAACTTATCTCACGACAAGAACTGACTGAAAAAGAACCTTGGCTAGCTACCTCCTGGTACTCATACACACAACTATCACACTACCTTAGCTCACATAAACAAAGGCATGACCTCACTAGACCTCTCACAAGATTTGAATCTTTATGTGCACTACCTTTTATACTGCGTCACACAATTTCCACAATATACAGGATACTATCGAGCACAGGGCAAGAAGATCTCCCATCATACTGCTACAAATGGCACAGTGACTTAGGTGCTGATATAGAAGCTAAACAATGGGGGAAGGCGTTCACACATCATAAAAGAACATCTGTCTCAGCAAAAATTCAGGAAATGAATTATAAGTTTCTGGCTCGATGGTATCTTACACTCCAGAGGCTACACAAAATATTTAAACACGCTAGTAATATGTGTTGACGAAACTGAGGTGAGACAGCTGATCTCCTACATATTTGGTGGACTTGTCCTAGACTAGACACCTTCTGGGATCAAGCTTTCACACATATGAACAAAGCACTCTCAGCCCAAATACCACGGGACCCACGCACCCTACTTTTGCTTAACTTACCAGACCTCAAAGAAGACGCTAAAATGTCACTACTATATATAATGTTAAGCAGTGCAAAAATCCTAATACCACAGAGATGGAAAACACAACGTATACCTACCTTGGATATGTGGATAGAGCAGGTGGACACACTATTGGCCCTAGAAAGATACCATTTCCGTAGGATAGGAAGGATTGCAACACACAAACTTATGCTCATGAGATGGGGCGCCTCCAAGACCATACAGACTGAACAGCAGATTCTCTAATATAATAGCCTAATTAAACCTCTGCAAACCCCCTTCCCTTCGCCTAAGATGCATCCCCCCCCCTCTACACCACTATCCTCACCTTATCCCTCGCTCTGCCCACGCCCGACAATGTCATTGGCAGGTCAGACTGGGAAAAGGAATATATAATTAAGTTAACAGAGAAATCTCTGAGAGAGAGAACCTTTGAGATAATACTCACCCAGTTTCTTATTAACTCTGTTGATGTTCTATTATATGTATACTCATGAACCTAATGATCTCAGGTTTTAGCATGACTGCCCAGCCAAGTATATAAGGTTATAAAAAGTGGATTGGCTAATCATCAAGGAACTTTCATGAAACAAAGCCTCACACATGCTGGAGTTCTGGACAGTATAGTTCTCTTTGCCAAAAGGCAGGCGGGCATACAGAACTGTATTGTAAGGAGCAATAACTTGTTCACATTGTCTTCTATCTATTCTGTTTTATTATTGGTTCTTTTATTGATGTACAGAGTACTTTCTCTCATGCTCTTTTATTTTGTACCGTATTTGCTATATCAATAAAGATATTTAAAACTCAAAAAAAAAAAAAAAAAAAAAAGCCTTGTGTCGTTTGGGCCTCAATATGGCTGATTTCGGGACTCACTCTTTTCGTATAGGGGCGGCAACGGAGCCTTCAATGAGGGGTGTTTCAGAGGTGGAGGTTAAAGGCATTGGTAGGTGGGGATCTGGTCGTTTTCGCTTGTATGTCCGCCCTGAGTTGGGTCTTTGAAGGGAATTTTCTAGTGGTTTCAATTGTTTTCTGTGTTCTAGGTATGGATCATTTGCGGTTGGTCGGCCACTCTTTTATTTATTGGGCCCAGAGGGCGGCTTCAGCGATGGTGGATGGATTGCAGTTGGGTATTCCCAAGTCTCGTTGTGAAGTTAAATGGTTCGGTGTGAGGGGGCTCAGGTGGGATGGATTGTTGCCCCTGGTGTTGGATTATTGCAGGCATTTTCAGCCTCTGACTGTTTTGTTGATCCACGCTGGGGGTAATGATCTTGGTTTTATGCCACAGAGGGACTTGGTAAGAAGAATGAAAAGTGGCATTGGTAGATTGAGGGTTTTGTTCCCATCTTTGACAATTGTATGGTCTGACAATTTGCCGCGGATGGTCTGGAGGGTGGCTTGGGATCTGGTATGTCTAGACAAGAGCAGACGGAAAGTGAATAAGATCATGGGGGCCTTTGTGAGGAGGCTTGGTGGTGTGGTGGTTCACCACTCAGACTTAGCGGAGGTGGGCGAGGGTGAGTTCTATTTGCCTGATGGGGTGCATTTGAATGACTTCGGTCTGCAGCTGTTTATCCTTAATTTTAAAGGAGGCATTGTGTGCGATTGGTGGGTTGACGGGACTGGGCTGAGGTGTCAGGCCAGTCAGTGGCGGGGGTGCTAGCCCTCAAATTGCAGAAAATGATGGCCAATGGTTAGTGTGGTGGTATTTTGCATTCCCATGGGGGAATTCAAAATGGGGGTTCCTAAGGGCAAGGGGTTCCTTAGAAACATATATGGATGATCGCTGATGGGCCCAACCACTTGCATGGTTGGGTCCAGTAAATGGAGTTACGGCCATAGTTAAAAAATATGAAAATCAGGAGGGACTAGCACCGCTGTGGGTTAATGTGTAATATGTTTACAAATTATTTGCACTGTTATTTATTGAGTTATTAAAGTTTTTTACAAAGTAATTTATTAAAATATAGGGCTGCGGCCAATTTGCACCAAAGCTAAGTTTGTTGTCTGATTATTTATGAGAGTGGTGGTTGTAAGGTTTGGTATTTGGGTCTTTTGGTGGTGTAAGGGGCCGGAGCTTGATGACATAAAAGGTCAAGTGGCTCCTGGAGGCTGCAGGACTGGACGGAGGGAGCTTTGACCTAGGAGGAAGTAGGCCCTGTATAGGGATAGGTGGAGCTATAGGAGGAGCTATAGGAGGAGCCGGAGGGGAGGTATTAAAAGCAGTAAGCTGAGCAGGAAAACCAGCAGAATTTTGTGTAAGAGGAAACAGAAGCATCTCCCTCCCACCAGTCCCTAGCTTTTGTTTGGGATCCGTGTTTTTCTCTGTTTTGTCATTTCAGGTTTTGTCACAGCTGGAAGGCGGGGGTGCTAGCCCTCAAATTGCAGAAAATGATGGTCAATGGTTAGTGTGGTGGTATTTTGCATTCCCATGGGGGAATTCAAAATGAGGGTTCCTAAGGGCAAGGGGTTCCTTAGAAACATATATGGATGATCGCTGACGGGCCCAACCACTTGCACGGTTGGGTCCAGTAAATGGAGTTACGGCCATAGTTAAAAGATATGAAAATCAGGAGGGACTAGCACCGCTGTGGGTTAGTGTGTAATATGTTTACAAATTATTTGCACTGTTATTTATTGAGTTATTAAAGTTTTTTACAAAGTTATTTATTAAAATAAAGGGCTGCAGCCAATTTGCACCAAAGCTAAGTTTGTTGTCTGATTATTTATGAGAGTGGTGGTTGTAAGGTTTGGTATTGGGGTCTTTTGGTGGTTTAAGGGGCCGGAGCTTGACGACATAAAAGGTCAAGAAAAAAATAAAAAAGTCTACCCTTACAAAAACAAAACAAAATGAAATTACCAAAACAAAAAAAACACCCCACAAAAAAAAATTCTATTCTAAAAATAAATTACCAATAGCCCTTAAAAGGGCCTTTTGTAGGGCATTGCCCTAAAGCGATCAGCTCTTTTGGTGAAAAAAAATCAATAAGCCCTACCATTACAACCCCCCACTCACCCCCAACCCCCCAAATAAAAAAAACCTACCTAAAAAAATCCTAAACTACCCATTGCCCCGAAAAGTACATTTGGATGGGCATCGCTCTTAAAAAGGCATTCAGCTCATTTGCTGCCCAAATAAAATAAAAAAACCTAATTCAAAAGAAAAAACCCACCCCAAAAAAGAAAAAACCCTAAGACTAACCCCAAAGTTGGTACTCACCGATGATGATGGGCGGTGCTTCATCTTCATCTTCTTCCATCTTCATCCCAGTATCGGCGGAGAGGTTAGCGGCGATGGCTGTGGCGACGTTGGTCCTCCTCTTCAGACCTTCAACAGAGGTCCTCTTCATGCGGTCTCCAGCTGCACACTGAAGAGTGAATGTGAAGTACCCCTTTTATATAGGGGTTCCCTTGCATTCCTATTGACTGATTTGAATCTTCATATTCAAATCAGCCAATAGGAATGCAAGGGTGCCCCTATATAAAGGGGTACCTTGCTTTCACTCTTCAGTATGCAGCATGAAGAGGACCTCAGTGTTGAAAGTCTGAAGAGGTATTGGTAGTTAATTTTTGGAATAGGTTTTTTTTTTATTTTGGGGTGTTTTTTTAAGGGGTATTAGAATAGGATTATTTTTTTTTTAATTTGGTAATTTTGTTTGTTATTTTTTGTAAGGGTAGATTTTTTTCTTTTTTGTAAATGTTAGTTTTTTTCTTTTTTGTAATTTTAGTAAAGGTAGTTTTTTATGTTAAGGTTATTTTAAGTCAAGTTAAGTTAGGAGGTGTTAGGTTAGGGGGGTTTAGATGTTAGTTTATTAATTTATGTTGTCGGAGGGACAGTGGTTAAGGGGTTAATAGATTCTTTATATACATTGTGTTGTGGGGGATGGCGGTTTAGGGGTTAATAGATTACTTAGATATTTTGCGTTGTAGGGGGAGGGTGGTTTAGCGGTAAATATATTATTAAATTACCTTGCGTTGTTGGGGATAGCGGTTTAGGGGTTAATAGATTATTTAGATACCTTGCATTGTGTGGAGATTTAGGGGTTAGTAGTATTATTTATGGTTGGTGATGTGGGGGTGGTGGTTTAGGGGTTAATAGTATTATTTTGGTTTGGTGATGTGGAGGGATGACGGTTTAGGGGTTAATAGTGTAGTTTATGGGTGTAAGTATACTTTTGTAATGTGTTTTTGTTGTGTTTTGTGCAACTTTTCGAAACACAGTTTACCACAGTTCTTAGATCGTGGTAAGGATTTTGTTCCGATTTGTAATATCAGTGGAAGAAAAATGGATCGCAAAATTGCGCTACCGCAAAATAGTTTCCGCTGCACTTTTAGTTGTGATAGTTTAATGTTTTTTTGTTGTTGTTTACTGTATAATTGTATTTAGTTAGTATTAAATTAAAAAAACATCATATTTTAAAACCACACCTTATGCGGGTGTTTTACTGTGTGCTGACAGCCCCATAGCGTAGCATTCTAAAACATTTGAGCCGGCTGCTACGTTCCATAAAGCCTTCAATACTATTTATTGCAATTGCATGATTTTTTTTTCTTTATTTAATAGTTGTTTTTTTGGTGTCTATTAATACTTTTGTTCTGTTATGTGAGTAAAAGAAGAACAGTAAACGCACTACTTTCTACATCTAAGTCTCTCACAAAAAGACTGCTCTTTGAATCTGAGGACCTCTAGTGGACATTTGTGGTATCGATTCTCTATATCAGCAAAAAAAGAGATCTGGTTATGTACTGCTAGCAGCAGTCTATGCTAAATCCATGCTAATTTTACCTCTCAAGAGGCTCTCATGCCTTGTTGTCATGTTGCAATGAGATTCTGCTCTTAACGATAAAGTATTACGGCCAGATTACGAGTGGACAGCTAACAGTTACGTGCCAGTGATAAGGGGTATATCGCTGGTGTATGCGCTCATTGGGCTTATCGCTGGTATTACAAGAAGAAAGTAAACGCAATCGCTTTAATGCATTTGCGATTTACGCTACAATGATTACTGCATACTCAGAGCTCTGGTTAACTGTTTTGCAAAACAAAGAAGTGTCACAAAACACATCAAAAATACATTACAAAGTACTACAGTTACACTCATAATAACACAAATAAAATTTATTAAAAAAATATTGCAATAAAAAATTATAAGGGTTCAAAGATATGAGGTCTCAGGTATTAGGCAAAACAAAGGCAGGTAAAGGGCTTTAACACATATAAACATATACATAACCACACGCTCTTGCTCCAAACCATCCAATTTTTTAGCATCTGTGACACAGCTCTGTTGTGGCTCTCCTCTTACCTGTCTAACCGGAACTTTAGTGTTACCTTCTCTGACCCTTCACTTCTTTCTGTTGGGGAACCATATGGCTCTGTCCTTAGTCCCCTTCTGTTCTCACTTTATACATCATCCTTAGGTTCCTTACTATAGTCCCATAAGTTTCAATACCATTTGTATGGTGATGATACCCAAATCTACATCTCTGCACCACACCTATCCCTTTCCTTACTAACTTGTGGCACTAACTGTCTTTCTAATATTTCATACTAGATGTCCTCTCACTACCTTAAGCTTAATCTCTCCAAAACCGAGCTCCTTACCCCCCCCCCTTCTTCCAAAATCCCTACCCCCAACTTTATCTAACTGTTGATAATAACATCATTACCCCAACCCTGCATGCCCGATGTCTTGGGGTCACACTTGACCCAACTTTTTTGGAATGTGTTACAGTCATCAGCTTTGAAATGAGTGTATATTTTAAAAAATACATTACATTCACAAAATAAAACATCAAATAATGTGTTGATAATGTGTTTTCAATATAGTACAGAGTGAATTACATTTTCAAATGACTCTTTTTATTAGTTTTTTTGCATTTTCCATACTGTCACAACTTTTTGGGAATTAGATTTGTGTATGTATATATATATATATATATATATATATATATATATATATATATATATATATATATATATATATATATATATATATATATATATATATGTATTAATGTATTTTTAGATATATATATGTATTTACAGTAATATATACACATATAAACACATAAATACATATGTATACATATATATACATCTACATAGAAGTGCATTGGAGCCCTTTGCAGTTAAGTATATGAAAGCATGTAAAAACATATTTATGCAATATTCATTTTTTTAATAAAGGTTTTAACTATGTATTTACTGTAAATATTTCACATTCCTAAGTATTTAAAAATAGACTAGTCCTAAATTAACACCGGCCATTTTTTGCAGTACAACTGTCCCACCCCTTGCTCTCTCTCCCCCCTCTTTTGCTTTCTCTCTCCCCCTCTCTTTTGCTCTCTCTTTCCCACCCTCTCCTTTGCGCTCTCTCTCCCCTTTCTTTTGCGCTCTCTCTCGCTCCACCTCTCTTTTGCTTTCTCTCCCCCCTCTCTTTTGCTTTCTCTCCCCCTCTCTTTTGCTCTCTGTCTCCCCCTCTCTTTTACTCTCTCTCCCCCCTCTCTTTTGCTCTCTCTTCCCTCTCTTTTGCTCTCTACCCTCTCTTTTGCTCCCTCTCTTTTGCTTTCTCTCCCTCTCTCTTTTGCTCTCTCTCTCCCCTTTGCTCTCTCTCTCCCCTCTCTTTTGCTCTCTCTCTCCCCCCATCTCTTTTGCGCTCTCTCTCCCCCCTCTCTTTTGCGCTCTATCCCCCTCTCTTTTGCTCTCTCTCTCCCATCTCTTTTGCTCTCTCTTCCCCCTCTCTTTTGCTCTTTCTCTCTCTCCCCTCTCTTTTGCTCTCTCTCCCCATCTTTTGCTCTCTCTCCCCCCTCTCTTTTGCTATTTCTCTCTCTCCCTCTCTTTTGCTCTCTCTCCCCCTCTCTCCCCCCCTCTCTCCCCCTCTTTTGCTCTCTCTCCCCCTTTCTTTTGCTCTCTCTCCCCCCTCTCTTTTGCTCTCTCTCCCCCCTCTCTTTTGCTCTCTCTCCCCCCTCTCTTTTGCTCTCTCTCTCCCCCCTCTCTTTTGCTCTCTCTGCCCCCTCTCTTTTTCTTTCTCCCCCTCTCTTTTGCTCTCTCTCTATCCCTCTATCTTTTGCTCTCTCTTTCCCCCTCTATTTTTCTCTCTCCCCCTCTCTTTTGCTCTCTCTCTCTTCCCCTCTCTCTTTTGCTCTCTCTTCCCGTCTCTTTTGCTCTCTCTTCCCTCTCTTTTGCTCTTTCCCCTCTCTTTTTCTTCTCTCTCCCCTCTCTTTTTCTCTTTCCCCTCTCTTTTGCTCTTTCCAATCTCTTTTGCTCTCTCCCCCTCTCTTTCTCTCTCCCACCTCTCTTTCTCTCTCCCCCCTCACTTTTGATCTGTCTCTCTTGCACACGTACGTGACCGGCCCCACCCACGTCACACCGGTCATGCCCACGCCACACCCTCTCACGCCCGGTCACACCCACTCACGCCCACCGCTGTCATGTCACGGACAGCAGATCAGGTAGACTCTAAGGCCAGGTGTGTTTGTCCTCGTGCTGTCTCTACTGCGCATGACCGCTTCGGACAAACACACTTGGCCATTTATATTATAGGATATAAGTATATATACATATATATATATATATATATGTATATATTTATACTTATATATATATATATATATATATATATATATATAAGAGAATAGAATACCTATGAGTAAAAAAATTAGGGTTAGGTAAGCTGCACAAAAGTTAGCTCTATAATACTCAATTATAAAAGGTATATAGATTACATAAGCTGCTATAGGTTAAAAAAAAGAAAACCTCAACACTACTTCCAGAGGCTGGGCTAGGTTTGGGCAGACAAATGTAGTCAAAAAGGGGGGGGGGTAGAACTAGCACTATAAGCTGATCTATGATATAAAATCACACATTAGTGAACAAAGGTTTAAAAAGGGATATGAGGATATATATGGTATTAGAGTATCCAATAGAATAAGTCTCTTTTTCAATAGTAATAAAAAGCCGATAGGCATTCCACTTACAAGAAGTTACCTCAAGTTTATGAGCTAAGTTGCAGCATCTGTGAGGGATATACCTCTGGACTCACCTCAAGCTAGATGTATGGTAGAAGTTGTGTAGGTCTTCCCCTCCTGGAGTATGGTGTAGTGCTTCTCAGTATCACTCTGTGTGCCCAAACATTTATATAAGGCAAAGACACGAAAGCAGAAAATAGTATGATACTGTTTTAGAAAAAAGACAGAACAAATACAAATTCTACTCACATAGAAAACCTCAAACATATGAGGTATGTAAAAGCACATAAAACAAGGCCCTAGTCCAAGCCCAGGAATACTTTGTTATCCCAGCAAGGGGTAAAATAACAGGGATCCGTAAAATGTAATTCACAAAAGTCTAAAAACACCAATGCAGTGTATTGGCACTCAGGGGTGCTTAGAAAATAAGTCCCTTACGCGTTTCGAAGGATTAAGTTTTCCTTCTTCCTCAGAGGGCTCCGTTTATATATATACTGTATATGTATAGGTATATACTGTACCCAAAAAAATCAGATATGTATAGAAATATTTATTTATTAATAAATAGAGCATATTATTCTATGTGAAGAACATTGGAATGTCAAATATTCATATATACATGTTGGGTTAGCGCACCTAAGAATATGCAATTGGGTTTGCATGCGAGTGGGGTGTTTCTCCACTTTTTATTGTTTCATTGACTTTTATCGAGGGAAAAGTTTTCGCATGCGATATTGTAAGTTGTTTTTTTTTTTAAACTAAATAAAAGAGGTGTTAATGGAAAAAATAGCAAATATTCAAGTGTTGAAGTGTAGAGGTTGCACAGCCACTTCTTCTGCAAGTTTGAAAAAACAAACTCACTAATTTATATATAGTATATACTATTGGTGCAGACCCATATAATTATTATATTACACAATAATAAGGAGAGAAGAATGACACATAATAGTGGCATTCACCAAAGACTGGGGATTCAGCACTCTTTTTGAAAAAAACACTTGTAGAAAAATTACTTTCAGAAAGGTGGTTTTATTGTGTGACCAGTGGGTCCAGGCCAAGTCAGATCCACCCTGGCAAAGTAAAAATAATGCAAACAATAACCAAAATTTACAGTAACAATAAGTTAACCTATAATTAACAAAAAATAATTACACCAATGAGCCGGCCCAAATGTTACCCATGCAGAGTGGAGCTATACACATATAAATATGTCATGTGAATTTATCTGCAATTAGTTCAACAAAGTGCTGTAGGAGGAAGGAAAGCTCACAGGTGTATATCAGACCTATAAAGGTTTTAGTAAAAACTGAATCACCAATAATCAGAGCATATTACGTTCCTAAATACAGTACTTGTCTTGCTTATATTAATAGTTGTAAGCGAAGCAAGCTTAAAGCATAACAAGATAATATTGCACAGCACAATCAGAAACAATCAAAACTGATTATAAATCAAATAGGCAAAAATAAGCTTTTGAAAAGGATTCCTTAAGGGACTTAAGATGTTGAACAGTCTTTCAAATTTGTACCAATAATAACAGGTACAAAAGTCCCCAAGGTAAATTAAGAACTATTTGATATAGTGCCCAACAGTAGAAAAAGAGCAGGTCATTGTCGAGTGAGCATTAGACAAGCGGTATGCGGTTGTAAGCTGTTAGATAGATGTAGTAGATAGAGATGGGGAAAGTCGCTCAAGCAGGCACAGAAGCAAGTATTCAGCGGGAGGTCAGGTTAGTGCAGCGTAGATTAGCAAGCAAAACAATGCACAAATGTCAAGCTGATAAGGAAAGGGAACAGGAGGGTACTTGCTGTTTAAATAGTACCCCTCTGTCGACTGCACCCTTTCAAAGCTATCTCAGTTTACCCGTAACCTCGGCGTTGCTCCAATTTCCCTTTTAGGACCTTACACCAGCCGTTCCTATGCTTGAGTAGTCGACGGACGTCTGATGTCCTCCAAATGATATCTGTTACACCTCGTTTAGCGTTTAGATGCACTCTCCATGTACACACAATCACGCCAGAAAACTTTCCTGCTCGATTTCTCTGTGGCGCTCAATTGCAGCGAAGGGCTCCACCAAACAGCATGGACAACACGTGGGTCGGCTAGCCAATCGCCGACACGTGTTTCACCATTACGTCATCAAAGGGACGGGGCTTCATCAGGGCATGATAGTATGCACGCCATACGTGCTATTTTATAGGAATTCAAAAACCGCCCGTAAGAACAGGTGAAATGATAAACACAAACAAAATATTAAAAGTATAAATTGAAAATTAGTACACATCAACAAATGCATAGACATAAAATATTTAGCAATCTACAAGTTACTATAAACCTAAGTTTGATAGGGGTTACGTTTTTTTTACTCGTTGGATTAGCGCGTGAGTGAAAACAGTTTACTTTCACCTCATAATACGAGCGCAATCTGACGCACGCAAAAAGATTACTTTTAGCACAGTTAACATTTGAGTGAAAGCATTAAATACCACTCTACTTGTAAGCTAGCCCTACATTAGTATATGGTTTTAATACTGGCATGGCTGCAGACCTCCGCCATGTTTATTAATGCTAAAGGTGGAGTCACAGTTAGTTGCAGTGATTACAAGACATTTCTGTTGTCTTGCTATAGAATAACATATCAGCCAAATTAATATATTTGAAAGATTTATCTTTCAATAGCCAAACTTCACCTACCACTTGGAGCAGGGGCATATTTTGGCCTAGGCAAAAAAGGTACTTGCCTAGGGCAGCAGATTGGAGGGGGGCAGCACATTTTTTGTGGCTATATTTGTAAGTAGCTTATAGTTATTTTAGAAGTATTATACAGGATATAATGGGAGATTTTCCCATGAAGCTTACAGTTTAGAGGTAACTCTGAACCTTTCATTTATTTAGCTAGCTATAACCTTTAGTTCTATTGGCTTTCAGCATTCACTATTGTGTTTGGGGAAGTATTGTTTCAAGAAATCTGTGTTTGAGGGTTTTTTATATATATTGCAGCAATAGATAGATATGTGTGTGTGAGCGCATGACCGCGTGTATGTGTATAACTCTGTGTGCGCATGTTTCTATGACTAAGGGGCCTATTTATGATGCTGCGAGCGGACATGATCCGATATAACAGATCATATCCGCTGCACATCGATAAATGCCGACAGCATACACTCTCAGTATTTATCATTGCACCAGCAGTTCTTGTGAACTGCTGGTGCAATAACGCCCCCTGCAGATTCGCAGCCGATAGCAGGGGGTGTCAATCAACCCGATCGTATTTGATCGGGTTGATTTCTGTCGATTTCTGTCTGCCGCCTCAGAGCAGGCGGACAGGTTATGGAGCAGCGGTCTTTAGACCGTTGCTTCATAACTTCTGTTTCCGGCGAGCCTTCACGGGGCATCAAGCTCCATACATAGCTTGATAAATATGCCCCTATGTGTGTATGTGCGTGAGTGTGTTTTTGTGTATGTGTGTATATGTGTATGTGCGTGAGTGTGTTTCTGTGTATGTGTGTATGTGTGTATGTGTGTATGTGCGTGAGTGTGTTTCTGTGTATGTGTGTATGTGCGTGAGTGTGTTTCTGTGTATGTGTGTATGTGCGTGAGTGTGTTTCTGTGTATGTGTGTATGTGCGTGAGTGTGTTTCTGTGTATGTGTGTATGCAACTGTTTTGCAAGCCATGGTGAACATTTGCTTTGGAAATACCATGAGAAAAAAATAATAATATTACTCCCTGAGAAAAAAGATATTATGCCCAAAAAAGGCCTAAAACCTTTTTTTATGGGGGGGGGGGGGGTTATGTAGCAACAACATTTTGAGTAGCACAAAAAAATATGCCACTGACCTGGACTGAAAAGGCTTTTGAATAATTTTTGCCTGGGGTCCCTGACAGGTATCACTCTGCCCGTGCGCACCCTGCATTATCGATTGTACTGCATTTGTAATCTAGCCCAATATCTGCAAATTTGTTAATGGCACAGTACAATCAAATCTGGCACATGCTTCTCCTAGATTTAAAACTGGCACTCTTTCCACTGAAAATCTGTGTATAGCACAGTGCAGCTGAATCTGTATTGTGCGTTTCCCAAATACAATGCTGACATATATTCCACATAATAATTAGAAAATTGGGAATAACAGTGGAGTCAACTCTAGAATAAGCTTGTTCTACTTACAATGCACCTATTTCTGAAATTTGCGAACAATACAGTGCATCTGACTATAGAATATGCTTTTCCACATTGTAAGTTGTCTCTACTTTGGCCTCCAAACTATCCTGATTTGAGGAGGATGGTCCCTAATTTTGAGTTCTGTCCTCTGTTTCTCTGAGACAGCCATATTTCAAATTTGCAGAATTTGTTTAGCCCCACCCAGTATTAAGTATTTTGAGTATTTTTTCACATTTTCAAGAAAAAAAACTGTGTGAACTGTAGGGCAGAAATGTTTAGAGAATTACAATGGGATTTGACAGAATTTCATACACTTTTTATGAAAAAACAGCAATTAAAGGGACATGACCAAAAAAAAAAACCCCAAATTTTTCTTACATGATTCAGATAGAGAATACAATTTAAACAACTTTCTAATTTAATTCTATAATCTGTTTTGTTTCATTCTCTTGGTATCATTTGTTGGAGGAGTATCAATGCACTACTAGTTTCTAACTGAACACATGGGTGAGTAAATGACAATTAGTATATAAATGCAGCCAGCAATCAGCAGCTTGAACCTAGGTTATTTGCTGCTACTAAGCTTGCCTAGATAAACCTTTCAGTAAAGGATAACAAGAGAAGGAAGCAAATGAAATAATAGAAGTAAATTGGAAAGTTGGTTAGAATTGTATGCTCTGTCTAAATCATGAATGTCTAATTATGACTTTACTGTCCCTTTAAGTTTTGTATTTTGTACTGATACGTTTGAATTTCTGTGTGTTTTTTGCACATCCAGTGTACGTAAATTATTATTTACACTGTGCATATTTAATATGATTTATTCCAGTGTAATTTACAGGCAAATTTAGAATTTTTGACAAATACGATTTTTGGTGAAGAATTTTGTTACGATTTTTGATGCACCAACAATTACAATTTTTTCCTGTATATTTTTTGTGTAAATGATTAAATTGTTAGTTTTGTAGGATTTTTAAATTATGGTTTTAATTGTGCACCTTTTGTAATGTATGCATCTCCTTCCCATACGAAAATGCAGTATATGCCCCTTAGCGAGACACCCTGTTTTCAGGGTAAGAAGTGGCTTTATATAATTCCACCAGGGAAAAAGAAGGACTGGTGAGAATTCGTAAAGAGATTTTATTGTTTAAATATAATCCCTTTATTACCCATTCTCCAGTTTTGCATAACTAACAAGTATTAATATACTTTTTACCTCTGTGATTACCTTGGGAGATATTTATCAAAGGTGTGGCGGACCAGATTCGACAGTGCGGATCAGGTCTGCCAGACCTCGCTGAATGCGGAGAGCAGTACGCTCTCCATATTCAGCATTGCACCAGCAGCTATTGTGAGCTGCTGGTGCAACGCCGTCCCCTGCAGATTCGCGGCCAATCGGCCGCCAGCAGGGGAGTGTCAATCAACCTGATCATACTCGATCGGGTTGAATTTCAGCGATGTCTCTGAGCAGGCGGACGGGTTATGGAGCAGCGGTCTTTAGACTGCTGCTTCATAACTGCTGTTTCTGGCGTGCCTGCAGGATCGCCAGAAACACGGACCCTCAAGCTCCGTCCGGAGCTTGATAAATGGGCCCCTTTGTATCTAAGCTTCTGCAGAAATAGGATTATTACATCTTAAGTGGGTGAGACTCTGTGACAGAGGAGGATTCTCAGGCCCAAAGGCTTCATTGGATTTAATTTGCTTTCATTAACCAAAGTGTATAGATTATATACATATAAATACAGTGTGTGTGTGTGTATATATATATATATATAACTTGGCGAGTTTCCACACTTTTTTTTGTAGGACTTGACCCCTGATTGGAAAGTTGTTTCAAATTGCATGCCCTATCTGAATCATGAAAGTTCAATTTGAGTAGACTGTCTCTTTAAATAACCTTGGCAGCCCAGAGACCTTTACATAATTCACCCATTAGAGTCAAATTGCATATTAACCCTTTGAATATACTTTATTTATATGTGTCCCTTTAAATTTAATTTTGCAGTCTTTGTACTATCTGTGGTGAATCCAGTCAAACAAGATATAATTTTCCTCAAGTGGGCTAATAAACTAAAAAAAAGTAAAATCAGAATTTCCAAATATTTTAGCATCTTTGAATAAGAAAAAAAAAACACTGCAATTTTTGTTTTCAAACAAAAGAAAATAATACTCAAAGTTGTTCAGTATTCCCTCATTGGTTCTGGAATTTTATGAAAAGTAAATTAAATTGCAACTTTAACATTTTACCCTGAATTTTAATTATTTAACATATATGTGCTATATTTGTTTATTATGTCTTTCATTGAATAGACTTGTCACATTTGGATGTTCCTGCTTTAGGTTTTTGTATGTGCATATTATGTACATTTTATGTATCACCTATATTTGACACTGTATATACATTCTGTTTTATTTCTGTAAAGTACAATTTGCCTTTGGTTATATGTAATACTACTGGTTGCCATGACCACAGTTTGGCGGTTTTTGTAATGGGGAGGGGCCAATAGGGTATTTAAGTTTGTTTTACCCTCATTTTGTGTTGGTCTAATGAAGGGGCGTATTCCCCCGAAACGTCACTTAAATAAAAGGCATCTTTTTGCACCTTTTGTCAAGTCCAGAGATTGCTGTTTTCTACTGACTATATATACAGTATATATATATATATATATATATATGTGTGTATTTAAGAATAAACAAAACATATTATATATTTCAGTCAGGTTAGCGCACATACGGCTAGATTTAGAGTTGGGCGGTAGCCGTGAAAACCAGCGTTAGAGGCTCCTAACGCTGGTTTTAGGCTACCTCCGGTATTTGGAGTCACTCAAAAAAAGGGTCTAACGCTCACTTTTCAGCCGCGACTTTTCCATACCGCAGATCCCCTTACGTCAATTGCGTATCCTATCTTTTCAATGGGATTTTTCTAATTCCGGTATTTAGAGTCGTGTCTGAAGTGAGCGTTAGAAATCTAACGACAAAACTCCAGCCGCAGAAAAAAGTCAGTAGTTAAGAGCTTTCTGGGCTAACGCCGGTTCATAAAGCTCTTAACTACTGTACTCTAAAGTACACTAACACCCATAAACTACCTATGTACCCCTAAACCGAGGCCCCCCCACATCGCCGCCACTCGATTTAATTTTTTTAACCCCTAATCTGCCGACCGCCACCTACGTTATACTTATGTACCCCTAATCTGCTGCCCCTAACACCGCCGACCCCTATATTATATTTATTAACCCCTAACCTGCCCCCCACAACGTTGCAGCCAGCTACCTACACTTATTAACCCCTAATCTGCCGACCGCAAAGAGCCGCCACCTACATTATATCTATGTACCCCTAATCTGCTGCCCCTAACACCGCCGACCCCTATATTATATTTATTAACCCCTAACCTGCCCCTCACAACGTCGCCGCCAGCTACCTACAATAATTAACCCCTAATCTGCCGACCGCAAAGCGCCGCCACCTACGTTATACTTATGTACCCCTAATCTGCTGCCCCTAACACCGCCGACCCCTATATTATATTTATTAACCCCTAATCTGCCCCCCTCAACGTCGCCTCCACCTGCCTACACTTATTAACCCCTAATCTGCCGAGCGGACCGCACCGCTATTATTATAAAGTTATTAACCCCTAATCTGCCTCACTAACCCTATAATAAATAGTATTAACCCCTAATCTGCCCTCCCTAACATCGCCGACACCTAACTTCAATTATTAACCCCTAATCTGCCGACTGGAGCTCACCGCTATTCTATTAATGTATTAACCCCTAAAGCTAAGTCTAAACCTAACACTAACACCCCCCTAAGTTAAATATAATTTTAATCTAACGAAATTAATTAACTCTTATTAAATAAATTATTCCTATTTAAAGATAAATACTTACCTGTAAAATAAATCCTAATATAGCTACAATACAAATTATAATTATATTATAGCTATTTTAGGATTAATATTTATTTTACAGGCAACTTTGTATTTATTTTAACCAGGTACAATAGCTATTAAATAGTTAAGAACTATTTAATAGCTAAAATAGTTAAAATAATTACAAAATTACCTGTAAAATAAATCCTAACCTAAGTTACAATTAAACCTAACACTACACTATCAATAAATAAATGAAATACAATACCTACAAATAACTACAATGAAATAAACTATCTAAAGTACAAAAAATAAAAAATAACTAAGTTACAAAAAATAAAAACATATTTACAAACATAAGAAAAATATTACAACAATTTAAAACTAATTACACCTACTCTAAGCCCCCTAATAAAATAACAAAGCCCCCCAAAATAAAAAAATGCCCTACCCTATTCTAAATTACTAAAGTTCAAAGCTCTTTTACCTTACCAGCCCTGAACAGGGCCCTTTGCGGGGCATGCCCCAAGAAGTTCAGCTCTTTTGCCTGTAAAAAAAAAACATACAATACCCCCCCCAACATTACAACCCACCACCCACATACCCCTAATCTAACCCAAACCGCCCCTTAAATAAACCTAACACTAAGCCCCTGTAGATCTTCCTACCTTATCTTCACCATACCAGGTTCACCGATTGATCCAGAAGAGCTCCTCCGATGTCCTGATCCAAGCCCAAGCGGGGGGCTGAAGAGGTCCATGATCTGGCTGAAGTCATCATCCAAGCGGGAGCTGAAGAGGTCCATGATCCGGCTGAAGTCTTCATCCAAGTGGGGCAGAAGAGGTCTTCCATCCGATTGAAGTCTTCATCCAAGTGGGATCTTCTATCGTCATCCATCCGGATCAGAGCGGCAGGATCCTGAAGACCTCCGACACGGAACATCCATCCTGGCCGACGACTGAACGACGAATGACGGTTCCTTTAAATGACGTCATCCAAGATGGCGTCCCTCAAATTCCGATTGGATGATAGGATTCTATCAGCCAATCGGAATTAAGATAGGAATATTCTGATTGGCTGATGGAATCAGCCAATCAGAATCAAGTTCAATCCGATTGGCTGATTGGATCAGCCAATCGGATTGAACTTGATTCTGATTGGCTGATTCCATCAGCCAATCAGAATATTCCTACCTTAATTCCGATTGGCTGATAGAATCCTATAAGCCAATCGGAATTTGAGGGACGCCATCTTGGATGACGTCCCTTAAAGGAACCGTCATTCTTCAGTTGGACGTCGCCGGAAGAAGATGGGTCCGCGGTGGAGGTCTTCAGGATGGAGCCGGTCGTCATCGGATGAAGATAGAAGATGCCGCTTGGATCAAGATGGTTGCCGGTCCGGATCGCCTCTTCTTCCCGGATAGGATGAAGACTTTGGAGCCTCTTCTGGACCTCTTCAGCCACCGGATGATGGATCGCCAGCCCCCGCTTGGGTTGGATGAAGATTTTGGAGCCAGGACGGATCGGTGATACCTGGTGAGGTGAAGACAAGGTAGGATGATCTTCAGGGGCTTAGTGTTAGGTTTATTTAAGGGGGGTTTGGGTTAGATTAGGGGTATGTGGGTGGTGGGTTGTAATGTTGGGGGGGGTATTGTATGGTTTTTTTTACAGGCAAAAGAGCTGAACTTCTTGGGGCATGCCCCGCAAAGGGCCCTGTTCAGGGCTGGTAAGGTAAAAGAGCTTTGAACTTTAGTAATTTAGAATAGGGTAGGGCATTTTTTATTTTGGGGGTCTTTGTTATTTTATTAGGGGGCTTAGAGTAGGTGTTATTAGTTTAAAATTGTTGTAATATTTTTCTTATGTTTGTAAATATTTTTTTATTTTTTGTACTTTAGTTAGTTTATTTCATTGTAGTTATTTGTAGGAATTGTATTTAATTTATTTATTGATAGTGTAGTGTTAGGTTTAATTGTAGGTAATTGTAGGTATTTTATTTAATTAATTTAATAAGCCGTTATGGCTAAATATAAATGTGTTAAAAGAAATTAGGAAAAAACGTAGGGCATTTAAATTATTAAAAGAAAATAGTACAGACTCAGCATACAATATTTATAAGGAATGTAACAAAGCATGCAAAAAAGCAATCAAATTAGCCAAAATTGAAAATGAAAAATTAATTGCCAAGGATTCTAAGTCTAACCCTAAAAGGTTCTTTAAGTACATAAATAGCAAAAAATCTAAGAAGGATAATATAGGTACATTAAAATGTGTGGAGGGTAGCATGATAAATAATGACAGGGAAAAGGCTGAGGTACTAAACCTGTTTTTTTCTTCAGTATACACAAGAGAGGAACCATTGATTGATACTTTGGAACAGAATAGAACATGCCAGTCCATACCACTAACTGGGTTTTGTTTAGAGGATATCAGGAAAAAACTAAAAAATATTAAGGTAAATAAAACTCCAGGCCCAGATGGAATACACCCAAGGGTGTTAAATGAACTGTTATAGACAAACCTTTACTCTTAATTTTTCAAGACTCATTATCCTCAGGCATGGTACCCCAGGATTGGCATAAAGCTGATGTGGTGCCACTCTTCAAAAAGGGAAGCAGGGATGATCCAGGAAGCTATAGACCAGTTAGTCTGACATCAATAGTGGGGAAGATATTTGAAGGGATTATAAGGGATTATATTGATGAGCATATTCGTGTAAACAAGATTATGAGTTCTAATCAGCATGGCTTTAGGAGAAATAGATCATGTCAAACTAATCTAATTAGATTCTACGAGGAAGTAAGTAAAAATATAGATAAAGGGGAATCAGTTGATGTGATATACTTAGATTTTGCAAAGGCATTTGATACAGTGCCACATGAGAGATTAATGCACAAAATTAAGGGACTGGGAATAGCTGAAAATGTTAGCTCATGGATAAATAACTGGATAAAAGATAGGGAGCAACGAGTAGCAGTAAATGGATCATACTCAGATTGGACAAAGGTAATCAGTGGCGTCC
Source organism: Bombina bombina (assembly GCF_027579735.1). NCBI lineage: Eukaryota > Metazoa > Chordata > Amphibia > Anura > Bombinatoridae > Bombina > Bombina bombina. The sequence continues at coordinate 1,403,095,122 of NC_069499.1, read as the reverse complement.
CCCAGGGATCAGTACTGGGCCCTGTTCTTTTTAATATTTTTATAAATGACTTGGAGCAAGGATTAAATAGCGACATCTCTATTTTTGCAGATGATACTAAGTTAAGTAAGGTCATTAGGTAAGAGCAGGATGAACTCTCTTTGCAAAGGGATTTGCTAAAATTAGAACTATGGGCAAGTGAATGGAAAATGAGATTTAATACGGAAAAATGTAAGGTTCTACATTTTGGAAGTAAAAATAAGCAGGCTATGTATTTTTTAAATGGGACAAGACTTAGCCAAACACAGGAGGAAAGGGATTTGGGAGTAGTAATAGATAACAAGCTAAAGATGAGTGCACAATGCAGCATAATTCTGTCATTATATAAAGCCCTGGTAAGACCTCACCTTGAGTTTGGAGTGCAGTTCTGGGGACCGATTGCTAAAAAAGATATTGCAGAACTAGAAAAAGTTCAGAGAAGGGCCACAAAGCTAATAAGGGGATTGGAGAAATTAACCTATGAGGAGAGGCTAGCCAAACTGGGTCTGTTCTCTTTAGAAAAAAGGCGCTTGAGAGGTGACATGATTACTTTATATAAATATATTCAAGGCCCATATACAGAGATGGCAGAAGCTCTTTTTATTCCAAGAAAATTGGTTCTGACAAGAGGTCATAATTTAAGGTTGGAGGAAAGGAGATTTAATCTCCTGCAACGGAAACGTTTTTTCACTGTAAGAGCAATAAAATTGTGGAACTCATTACCAAAGGAGGTAGTGAATGCCAATACCATAGATACATTTAAAAATAGTCTGGATAAATTTCTGTATATAAACAAAATTCATGGATATGATTGCTAGTATTAAATGGGTCACATTTTAATGGGGTTATTTAAGCTTAACTGGAGCTTTTTGTAAGTATTTTAGATTTGTATAGGTTGAACTCGATGGACTTCAGTCTTTTTTCAACCTTATCTACTATGTTACTATGTATGTTACTATGTTAATGATAGTATAGTGTTAGGTTTAATTGTAACTTAGGATTTATTTTACAGGTAATTTTGTAATTATTTTAACTAGGTAACTATTAAATAGTTCTTAACTATTTAATAGCTATTGTACATGGTTAAAATAATTACAAAGTTGCCTGTAAAATAAATATTAATCCTAAAATAGCTATAATATAATTATAATTTATATTGTAGCTATATTAGGATTTATTTTACAGGTAAGTATTTAGCTTTAAATAGGAATAATTTATTTAATAAGAGATAATTAATTTCGTTAGATGTAAATTATATTTAATTTAGGGGGGTGTTAGTGTTAGGGTTAGACTTAGCTTTAGGGGTTAATACATTTATTAGAATAGCGGTGAGCTCCAGTCGGCAGATTAGGGGTTAATAATTGAAGTTAGGTGTTGGCGATGTTAGGGAGGGCAGATTAGGGGTTAATACTATTTATTATAGGGTTAGTGAGGCGGATTAGGGGTTAATAACTTTATTATAGTAGCGGTGTGGTCCGATCGGCAGATTAGGGGTTAATAAGTGTAGGCGACGTTGTGGGGGGCAGATTAGGGGTTAATAAATATAATATAGGGGTTGGCGATGTTAGGGCAGCAGATTAGGGGTACATAGGGATAATGTAAGTAGCGGCGGTTTGCGGAGCGGCAGATTAGGGGTTAATAATAATATGCAGGGGTCAGCGATAGCGGGGGCGGCAGATTAGGGGTTAATAAGTGTAAGGTTAGGGGTGTTTAGACTCGGGGTACATGTTAGAGTGTTAGGTGCAGACGTAGGAAGTGTTTCCGCATAGCAAACAATGGGGCTGCGTTAGGAGCTGAACGCGGGTTTTTTGCAGGTGTTAGGTTTTTTTTCAGCTCAAACAGCCCCATTGTTTTCTATGGGGGAATCGTGCACGAGCACGTTTTTGAGGCTGGCCGCTTGCGTAAGCAACTCTGGTATCGAGAGTTGAAGCTGCGTTAAATATGCTCTACGCTCCTTTTTTGGAGCCTAACGCAGCCTTTATGTGGACTCTCAATACCAGAGTTATTTTTATGGTGCGGCCAGAAAAAAACCGGCGTTAGCTTTTCGGGTCGTTACCGACAAAACTCCAAATCTAGCCGTTAATTAAGTGCAATCAGTTTTGCTGTGAGTAAGGGTGCACCATTGAATACTATTGGGGAATATGTTAAATCACTCACAATTTTTGAAGTTCGTCTTTTTGAGTGCGTCAGGTTAGTGCTTGTACAAAAACCTTTTACTTTCAACTTGCAGTACGCGCGCTACCCGACACACGCAAGAAGTTCCACTTGTAATCTTACTTTTTTAAAACAGTATTTAGGACTCCATTAGCCAACTATAGATTATATCATGTTTTTATTCACTAGCCTTGTGAATTAAAATAATTTAAAAGGTGATCAATCATTTATATGTAACTCCTACCTTTTTTATTGAACTGTTTTGGCCTCTTAAAACAAATTAGAGGAAAGAAGTAAGTAAATGTGATTCATAATTATAGAACATAGCCAAACCTCCCTTTTTTCAAAGGGATCTCCTTTGACAAACGTTTCTATCATCTCCCAGGCTCAATTATGTATCTGCATTTAGAACAATTTTCTCACTTACACAATATGTACAATCTTCAATTCAGACATGTAATATTGTACTCTTGTACCCTTGTACAGTTGACTGTATTAAAGGGACAGTCTAGTCAAAATTAAACTTTCATGGTTCAGATAGGGCATGCAATTTTAAATAACTTTCCAACTTACTTTTATCATCAAATTAGCTTTGTTCTTTTGGTATTCTTAGTTGAAAACTAAACCTAGGTAGGCTCATATGCTAATTTCTAATCCCTTGAAGGCCGCCTCTTATCGGAATGCAATTTACATTTTTTCACAGCTAGAGGGTGTTAGTTCATGTTTGCCATATATATAACATTTTGCTCACACCCGTAGAGTTACTTATGGTAGGGCACTGATTGGCTAAAATGCAAGTCTTTCAAAAGAACTGAAATAAGGGGGCACTCTGCAGATGCTTAGATACAAGGTAATCACAGAGGTAAAAAGTATATTAATATAACCATGCTGGTTATGCAAAACTGGGGAATGTGTAATAAAAGGTATAATCTATCTGTTTAAACAAAACAATTCTGGAGTAGACTGTCCCTTTAAGTTAGACTTTGTAAATGAAGATGATTTGTCTGAAGATTCTTTTGTTCCAAACTGTATCATAAAATGCTATTTTTAGTAACTACTGTATAATTGGTCAATTTCCTACATGAAATTTGTCAATTCCTTAGTCTCCCTTATTTTTTCCAAAAAAGTTGGCAACCCTAATGGAGAGATATCCTCCCTTTCAACAATAGAATAAAAATGATACGGTCTTCAAAGGAACAATTAACGATTTCCATAAATTGTTTACCATCAAAGCTTCTTTCTGGCAATTATATTTTGTTCCCAATTACTACTTCCTGTAGAGCAAATTTATATAGAAAAATATCCCACATCATTGTGACAATATGCCTAAACACAAAATTAAAATTACTGTTAATGTGCCAGGGAATATGGTATGGAAACAACAAATCCACATGAGACTTGTCAAATGTACAAACTTTGGGCTGGATTATAAATGGAACGCTAATTTATTGCACGCCTGCAAGTGGGCATAATAGCCCATTTATATGGCTGTGTGATAAATAACCAGCCATTACAAGTACAAACCTCTGGTTGTTTTTTAAATGTGCCTCAATTGGCCCCCCAAAAATGTGTAGTGTAGTTATTAATATTATAAATAAAGGAGCATTTTTAATTTAAAAAAAAAAAATCTGCACTAAGCAGTTATATAGGATTAAAAGGGTGTGGGTGTTAAACAAAAAAAAAAGGCACTGAAAATTGCCTTTACATTGCAGTCTATGGGGACTGTGTGTTCTCAATATATATATATATACAGTATGCCCTGACGAACCCCTGAGACACATGCTCTGGAGGGGGGTGAAACGTGCATTGGCACTATGTGTATAGTACCTCAGAAGCAAGTCAACAACCTTCTGAGGTTTTATTGGTAATGCGTGAAAGCTGAAGCCTTTTCCCAGCATAAAAGCCTCTATTGCTGATTCTGAATAGTCTATGAAGCAGGACATATCTGTGGACTGTGAACTTGCGCTGAGATGATAGCGCATGAAGTATGCCTGTGAGTCTATTGTGGGGCTTGAGAACGACTAACAGAGGTGGTGACTAAGTACTTATGTGTGCAAAGAACTTTTTATGTTAACGATACATTTTGGTATCTCTATTGGATCCACTGACAAGGATATACAGAGTTGCGGCTAGTAAACTTTCCTTTCGATTTCCTGGACCAATAGGAACAGGTCCATGTGCTAGGAACCAATTGGAGCTGCAGTGATGAGTTGGCCACTCCCATTGGGGGTTACGTCACACGGTCACACGCCGAGGAATTACGGATCAGCAATGAATAGTTTCATCGCAATTCTACTCTGAAGGACTCAAGATAAGTACAGTCCTTTTGTTTGCCTAATGTTCAAAAGCTTTGTATCGGTCTGACCTAGTGTGCAGCAGGAACTGTTGCGGTCTCTTACATACCGGTACCTTCCGTGACTTGCTACTATATGGTCTCAGGATCCATTTTTACACCTACAGTGGGGGCATGGACTTTAAGGCTTTTCTAATGTTTATATTCATTTGCAGGATGAACCGCTGGTAGTTTCATACCTCTAACATAGTATTGTTCTTAATTCTGTAATATACTGTATATATCTCTCTATATGTGCTATCTTATAGGTTGAGGAATTTATAGTTTGCATACGTATGCATAGGAACTGGGATATCCTTTTAGCTTTACGTAGACCTAGCGTTGTTTTATTTTAAATTGTAAGATTTCACTCTAACTGCCGCAGCCCGGTGGAAATAGATTAATCACTGAATGTGATGTGGGATATTTGAATAAAAAAAATTGGATTTTTCAAAATATATTTTCGTGTGCTATAGTTATTTCCCTTGCTTTTTTAGGACATTCATATGTGTCCTAATATCTTTCTTCCTTTTTGATATTTTTTTTATATATATATATATATATATATATATATATATATATATATATATATATATATATATATATATATATATATATATATATATATATATATATATATATATATACTGTATGTGTATATGCTTTTATATATATATATATATATCTATATATATATATATGTGTGTGTGTGTGTGTGTGTGTATATGCTTATATACACACGTTAACACATAAATATAAATTTATATAAACAAGTATATTTAAATTTGCTGCCCATCTCTGCACGACTTACCCCCTTCACTGTGCTAGTTCTCATGCCATGTCTGACTGCATGAGAACAAGGCTCCCATTGGAGTCTATGGAAGTGCGCTCTCGTGCATTGCACCTCACATTTGCATGCTCTGGTATTACTAAGCTGAGCCCAAATTTCGCTTTCGTGGAAGCAATATTTTGCGCTCGACTTGTAATCTGGCCCTTTGTGCTTAGCTATGTTTTAACAAAAACATATTTCCCTTTATAGTGGATAGTGGATAATTAGTTATATTTTAACAAGATGATGTGCTATCAAAGTCATATTAACTTTATATTAAAGATAATTGTGCCACCCTCTAACATTTATTTTATTTAGGATTTGGCAAAATGACAAAATAAATGACTTAGACAGACACATTTTCTTTCATGATTGAGATAGAGCATATTTTTTTTCAAGTTTCCAATTGAGTAATATTATAAGATTTACTTTGTTCTCATTATATTATTTTTTTGAAGAGCATATCTAGGTAGGTATGTAGGTAGTATTCCACATCTGCAGCACTATCTGGCTTTTCACAATTTAATACTGTTTTGAGCACAGCATAGCACCAATGTTTGTGCAATGTAAAACATTGTTAAAAGCATTCTGGAAAAACTGCTGCCACATAGTGTTCTAGACACATGCACCCTCCTAAACCAACCTACCTGCGTTTCATCAAAGTATACCAAGAGAATAAAGTTAAAAATAAAATGTCATTTAAAGTCGTCTCTCTAACTCAGTAGTCTGCATGCAACATTTAGTATAATCCAGCAATAATTTTAGTTAAAATACAAATCAATTTAAAGGGGCATTAAAGTCATCTTTCTTTAACCATATGCATCAGAAATTGTTCACTGCATTGCAAAAGACCTGCATGCAAAATAAGGCCTAGTTTACATGTGGAGGGCAAACGTTTTAGCGCTGACATCTAAATGTATGGGATAGCGCAGCTGTGCTAATTCCCTCAAAATATATATGGGAGTGCACAGTAATATTCATCTTGTATATTGCGTGATTGCTAAGTCAATGTTGCGCTAAGCAGATGGTGTACAAGGAGTAGAGATCTTTATGTAGTCATGTGCTATACTATTAAAGGGATATTAAACAGCGGTCCTAGTACAAATAAATATGTTAAATCTAAGTAAACATAAAAAAGAAACAGAAGTGTAAAAGACAGCAAACAAGTTACTTTTTTTCTTGCAAAAAGAAAACACTTAGAATTTCTCACTGTACCCCTTTGCATTCTGCCACTTCTGAGCATGAGCAAAACAGACGTAGGGGCCTATTTACTATGGTGCGAGCGGACATGATCCGATATAGGGGATCATGTCCGCTGAACATCGATAAATGCTGACAGCATACACTGTCAGCATTTATCATTGCACCAGCAGATCTTGTGAACTGCTGGTGCAATGCTGCACCCTGCAGATTCGCAGCCAATCGGCCGCTAGCAGGGGGTGTCAATCGGTTGATTTCTGTCCGCCGCCTCAGAGCAGGCGGACAGGTTATAGAGCAGTGGTCTATAGATCGCTGCTTTATAACTTCTGTTTCCGAAACACGGGGCATCAAGCTCCATACAGAGCTTGATAAATATGCCCCTTACTGTCTCTCTAGAATTATCTGAATACTAAACCAGCTCATGATACTCTTGAAGTTTTATGACATCAAGCTATTAATTCTTCCTGCAGGAGCTCCAGACTCCTTGATGAGCTTTGACAGGAAGGGGCCTATTTATCAAAGCGTCAACTGAAAATACGCTTGAATTCCACGTTGTATTTGTTGCGAGATTGATCCGCCGTATTACAGATGTTTTGATTTCCCATTCGACTCTATTTGACACTTTTCCCAATTTATCAAACATTTAACAGGTACGCTTGCGTGTATTCTGACGCAGTGTACCTAGTTTTCAATCTGCCACCCTTGAGGTTGCGGATGCCATTGAACTCAATGGGAGTCTGAAAACACAGAAAGCTTATGTTCGATGCTGCAAGAGAATTAAGTATATTACATAATAAAAGTAAATTAGAAACTCTATTAAAATTGTATAACCTTTCTAAATCAAATAATATTATTGCTCCACATTTGGTGCACTAGTAGATATAGGGATAAAAATGAAAAATACATTACTACTTATGGATTATGTTACAAATTTGTCTCTCATTACAAAGCAAGAGGACAATATTTCTACAAATTTGTTGAAAGTTTTGCCCCAAACTTGTCGCACTAATAGATATAGATATAAAAATGAAATACACAACATAATATAGCTAACTTCCTTTTTATTTTTTTGTGAAATCTATGTGCACCATGTTTAAGGCATGTAATACAAGTCCCACTCTCCACTTTGCACCAATTTTGACTCAACACTTTCCACACCAATTATGACGCAAACTCCTAAATAACCCACACACTAGTAGGCACCTGTTTGTACTGATTGGAAGCGTTGGTCATTGGTAAAAAAACACACATACACCCTTTCACTCCCTTATTGATGAATTGCCCTTATACCTTCCTCAATGCATTGAAATATATGAGTAAAAAATGAACTCAAAAGCTTTTAACAATATTATTTCTTATGAATTCAAAGTTGTATACCTTCAGAAATTATTTTACCTTAATATATCAAAATATATTATTTATATATAGAGGTAGCCCTCAGTTTACGCCGGGGTTAGGTTCCAGAAGGAATGGTTGTAAATCGAAACCGTTGTAAATTGAAACCCAGTTTATAATGTAGGTCAATGGGAAGTGAGGGAGTTAGGTTCCAGGCCCCTCTCAAAATTGTCATAAGTAACTCCTAATACATTATTTTTAAAGCTTTGAAATGAAGCCTTTAAATGCTAAACAGCATTATAAACCTAATAAAATAATCACACAACACAGAATATATAATTAAACTAAGTTAAATGAACAAAACATTTGCTAAACAGCATTATAAACCTAATAAAATAATCACACAACACAGACTTCACTTGCATTTTTCTGCAAACAGTTCTTTCTATGCATTCCAATCTGGACTGATTTATAGACAGGAAGATCTTGTTCCTTTGAAATCTGCTCGATAGCTCAGGTCTGGTTAAACTGATTAATTTCAGCTTGCTTGGCTTTGCTGCAACACAAGCGGATAGCTCCACCTACTGGCTATTTTACTCAATGCACTGCTTCTCAATACTTTTCAATAGCAGTCACATGACTGGAAAAAAAGGTTGTTATTCTGAAACGGTGTAAATTGAACCGTTGTAAACCGAGGGCTACCTGTATATGCAATTGCATTTGTTTACACTTCTCCAATGTTAAACATCTAAGTGTACATTCTTGTCTAATATAGCAAAATACCCATGCACAAAATCGTATACTATATAATATAAAATAAATATCTCAAATACATTAAAGATACATTATAATGTGAAATTCAAAATTGTTAAAAGGTTTATAAAGATACCCTACCGGGATTCCATGAGTATCTAAAACATCATATATTATTGTTATTGGTTGCAAAAAAACTAAGATGTCATGTTTGTTAATTGTCTGAAGTTTTAGGGTTAAAGGGGAGGGATATTGGAATTAAGATCATAAACCAAAAACCTATTTAACACATTAATTATATCTGCTTGTGTATTAAATTACAGGCATTGCTTGACTACCCATGCATGGCCACATGCCTTACATGTGTGATTTCCACATTTGTAGTGGCCTATGCTGGTGAGCCAATGGCTTATGCCTATGTCTTTCTCTTTAACCATACTTGGCGAAAGATAATTTCCCAAATTGCGGTTTCGTTTAGGGACAAAGCAACAACCATATTTAAGCCATGTAATACAAGTCCCACTCTCCACTTCGCACCAATTTTGACTCAACACTTTTCACACCAATTATGACTCAAACTCCTAAATAACCCATGCACTAGTGAATTTTTCAACCACTTTTGATTGCAATATGCATAATCACATGATTTATGACATCAGCCAATCTGATTCAAATATACATTTTAAACTATCACTAACAAATCAAAATTAGACATGTGCACGGCTAAAAAATTCGGTTCGTTTTCGGTTCGGATCGATTCAGACTTTTCGAATTTCGTTTCGGATCGAATCGGATTCGGCAAAATTTGAATAAATTCGTTTTGGATTTATTCGGATCCGAATAAATTAGTTTTGGATTTATTCGGATTCGGCTGAATTCGGTTCTATTCCGTTCCGAAATTCGGTATGTTTTTAGTACACTAACACCCATTTAGTACACTAAGTCACTAACACCCATAAACTACCTATGAACCACTAAACCGAGGCCCCCCCACATCGCAAACCCTATAATAACATTATTTAACCCCTAATCTGCCGATCGGATATCGCCGCAACCTACATTATAGCTATTAACCCCTAATCTGCTGTCCCTAACACCGCCGACCCCTACATTATAGTTATTAACCCCTAATCTGCCTCCCCCAACGTCGCCGCAATCTAACTACAAGTATTAACCCCTAATCTGCTGACCCGATATCGCCGCCACCTACATTATAGCTATTAACCCCTAATCTGCTGTCCCTAACACCGCCGACCCCTACATTATAGTTATTAACCCCTAATCTGCCTCCCCCAACGTCGCCGCAATCTAACTACAAGTATTAACCCCTAATCTGCCGACCCGATATCGCCGCCGCCTACATTATAGCTATTAACCCCTAATCTGCTGTCCCTAACACCGCCGACCCCAACATTATAGTTATTAACCCCTAATCTGCCTCCCCCAACGTCGCCGCAATCTAACTACAAGTATTAACCCCTAATCTGCCGACCGAATATCGCCGCCGCCTACATTATAACTATTAACCCCTAATCTGCTGTCCCTAACACCGCCGACCCCTACATTATAGTTATTAACCCCTAATCTGCCCCCCCCAACGTCGCCGCAATCTAACTACAAGTATTAACCCCTAATCTGCCGACCTGATATCGCCGCCGCCTACATTATAACTATTAACCCCTAATCTGCTGTCCCTAACACCGCCGACCCCTACATTATAGTTATTAACCCCTAATCTGCCTCCCCCCAACGTCGCCACAATCTAACTACAAGTATTAACCCCTAATCTGCCGACCGCAAATCGCCGCCACTATAATAAATGTATTAACCCCTAAACCGCCGCACTCCCGCCTCGCAAACACTATAATACATTTTATTAACCCCTAATCTGCCCTCCCTAACATCGCCGCCACCTACCTACAATTATTAACCCCTAATCTCCCGCCCCCAACGTCGCCGCTACTATAATAAGGTTATTAACCCCTAAACCTAAGTCTAACCCTAACACTAACACCCCCTAACTTAAATATAATTTAAATAAAACGAAATAAGTTTACTATAGTTAAATAAATGAATCCTATTTAAAACTAAAGACTTAACTGTAAAATAAACCCTAAAATAGCTGCAATATAACTAATAGTTACATTGTAGCTATTTTAGGATTTATTTTTATTTTACAGGCAACTTTGTATTCATTTTAACTAGGTACAATAGTTATTAAATAGTTAATAACTATTTAATAACTACCTAGCTAAAATAAATACAAATTTACCTGTAAAATAAATCCTAACCTAAGTTACAATTACACCTAACACTACACTATCATTTAATTAATTAAATAAATGACTCATATTTAAAACTAAATACTTACCTGTAAAATAAACCCTAATATAGCTGCAATATAACTAATAGTTACATTGTAGCTATTTTAGCATTTATATTTATTTTACAGGCAACTTTGTATTTATTTTAACTAGGTACAATAGCTATTAAATAGTTATTGACTAATTAATAGCTACCTAGTTAAAATAATTACAAAATTACCTGTAAAATAAATCCTAACCTAAGTTACAATAAAACCTAACACTACACTATCATTAAATAAATTAACTACAAGTACCTACAATTATCTACAATTAAATAAACTAAAGTACAAACCCCCCCCACTAAATTACAAAAAATAAAAAACCACTAAATTACAAAAAATAAAAAAATATTACAAGAATTTTAAACTAATTACACCTAATCTAAGCCCCCTAATAAAATAACAAAGCCCCCCAAAATAAAAAAAAATGCCCTACCCTATACTAAATTACAAAAGTTAACAGCTCTATTACCTTACCAGCCCTGAACAGGGCCCTTTGCGGGGCATGCCCCAAAGAAAACAGCTCTTTTGCCTGTAAAAAAAAAACACAATCCCCCCCCCCCCCACATTACAACCCACCACCCACATACCCCTACTCTAACCCAAACCCCCCTTAAATAAACCTAACACTACCCCCCTGAAGATCTCCCTACCTTGAGTCGTGTTCACCCAGCCGGGCCGAAGTCTTCATCCGATGGGGCAGAAGAGGACATCCAGACCGGCAGAAGTCTTCATCCAAGCGGGGCAAGAAGAGGTCTTCCATCCATCAGAAAAGTACAAAAAAACAAACAAACACTAAATTAGCAAGAATAATAAAATATTACAATAATTTTAAACTAATTACACCTAATCTAAGCCCCCTACTAGCTATTAATATAGCTACAATATAACTAATAGTTACATTGTAGCTATTTTAGGATTTATATGTATTTTACAGGCAACTTTGTATTTATTTTAACTAGGTACAATAGCTATTAAATAGTTAATAACTACCTAGCTAAAATAAATACAAATTTACCTGTAAAATAAACCCTAACCTAAGTTACAATTACACCTAACACTACACTGTCATTAAATTAACTAAATAAATTAATCCTATATAAAACTAAATACTTACCTGTAAAATAAACCCTAATATAGCTACAATATAACTAATAGTTACATTGTAGCTATTTTAGCATTTATATTTATTTTACAGGCAACTTTGTATTTATTTTAACTAGGTACAATAGCTATTAAATAGATATTTACTGTTTAATAGCTACCTAGTTAAAATAATTACAAAATTAGCTGTAAAATAAATCCTAACCTAAGTTACTATTAAACCTAACACTACACTATCATTAAATAAATTAACTACAAGTACCTACAATTAAATACAATGAAATAAACTAAACTAAAGTACAAAAAAAACAAACACTAAATTACAAAAAATAAAAAAAATTACAAGAATTTTAAACTAATTACACCTAATCTAAGCCCCCTAATAAAATAACAAAGCCCCCCAAAATAAAAAAATGCCCTACCCTATACTAAATTACAAAAGTAATCAGCTCTATTACCTTACCAGCCCTGAACAGGGCCTTTTGCGGGGCATGCCCCAAAGAAAACAGCTCTTTTGCCTGTAAAAAAAAACACAATACCCCCCCCCCCCACATTACAACCCACCACCCACATACCCCTACTCTAACCCAAACCCCCCTTAAATAAACCTAACACTACCCCCCTGAAGATCTCTCTACCGTGTCTTCACCCAGCGGGCCGAAGTCTTCATCCGATCGGGCAGAAGAGGACATCCAGACCGGCAGAAGTCTTCATCCAAGCGGGGCAAGAAGAGGTCTTCCATCCATCAGAAGTCTTGATCCAGGCGGCATCTTCTCTGTTCATCCATCCGGAGCGGAGCGGCAGCATCCTGAAGACATCCCACGCAGAGCATCCTCTTCTTTCTTGATCCGACGACTAGGTGACTGTACCTTTAAGTGACGTCATCCAAGATGGCGTCCCTTGAATTCCGATTGGCTGATAGGATTCTATCAGCCAATCGGAATTAAGGTAGGAAAAATCTGATTGGCTGATTCAATCAGCCAATCAGATTCAAGTTCAATCCGATTGGCTGATCCAATCAGCCAATCAGATTGAGCTCGCATTCTATTGGCTGATCGGAACAGCCAATAGAATGCAAGGTCAATCTGATTGGCTGATTCCATCAGCCAATCGGATTGAACTTGAATCTGATTGGCTGATTGAATCAGCCAATCAGATTTTTCCTACCTTAATTCCGATTGGCTGATAGAATCCTATCAGCCAATCGGAATTCAAGGGACGCCATCTTGGATGACGTCACTTAAAGGTACAGTCACCTAGTCGTCGGATCAAGAAAGAAGAGGATGCTCTGCGTGGGATGTCTTCAGGATGCTGCCGCTCCGCTCCGGATGGATGAACAGAGAAGATGCCGCCTGGATCAAGACTTCTGATGGATGGAAGACCTCTTCTTGCCCCGCTTGGATGAAGACTTCTGCCGGTCTGGATGTCCTCTTCTGCCCGATCGGATGAAGACTTCGGCCCGCTGGGTGAAGACACGGTAGAGAGATCTTCAGGGGGGTAGTGTTAGGTTTATTTAAGGGGGGTTTGGGTTAGAGTAGGGGTATGTGGGTGGTGGGTTGTAATGTGGGGGGGGGTATTGTGTTTTTTTTTACAGGCAAAAGAGCTGTTTTCTTTGGGGCATGCCCCCGCAAAAGGCCCTTTTAAGGGCTGGTAAGGTAATAGAGCTGATTACTTTTGTAATTTAGTATAGGGTAGGGCATTTTTTTATTTTGGGGGGCTTTGTTATTTTATTAGGGGGCTTAGATTAGGTGTAATTAGTTTAAAATTCTTGTAATTTTTTTATTTTTTGTAATTTAGTGTTTGTTTTTTTTGTACTTTAGTTTAGTTTATTTCATTGTATTTAATTGTAGGTACTTGTAGTTAATTTATTTAATGATAGTGTAGTGTTAGGTTTAATAGTAACTTAGGTTAGGATTTATTTTACAGGTAATTTTGTAATTATTTTAACTAGGTAGCTATTAAACAGTAAATATCTATTTAATAGCTATTGTACCTAGTTAAAATAAATACAAAGTTGCCTGTAAAATAAATATAAATGCTAAAATAGCTACAATGTAACTATTAGTTATATTGTAGCTATATTAGGGTTTATTTTACAGGTAAGTATTTAGTTTCATATAGGATTAATTTATTTAGTTAATTTAATGACAGTGTAGTGTTAGGTGTAATTGTAACTTAGGTTAGGGTTTATTTTACAGGTAAATTTGTATTTATTTTAGCTAGGTAGTTATTAAATAGTTATTAACTATTTAATAGCTATTGTACCTAGTTAAAATAAATACAAAGTTGCCTGTAAAATACATATAAATCCTAAAATAGCTACAATGTAACTATTAGTTATATTGTAGCTATATTAATAGCTAGTAGGGGGCTTAGATTAGGTGTAATTAGTTTAAAATTATTGTAATATTTTATTATTTTTGCTAATTTAGTGTTTGTTTGTTTTTTTGTACTTTTCTGATGGATGGAAGACCTCTTCTTGCCCCGCTTGGATGAAGACTTCTGCCGGTCTGGATGTCCTCTTCTGCCCCATCGGATGAAGACTTCGGCCTGGCTGGGTGAACACGACTCAAGGTAGGGAGATCTTCAGGGGGGTAGTGTTAGGTTTATTTAAGGGGGGTTTGGGTTAGAGTAGGGGTATGTGGGTGGTGGGTTGTAATGTGGGGGGGGGATTGTGTTTTTTTTTTTACAGGCAAAAGAGCTGTTTTCTTTGGGGCATGCCCCGCAAAGGGCCCTGTTCAGGGCTGGTAAGGTAATAGAGCTGTTAACTTTTGTAATTTAGTATAGGTTAGGGCATTTTTTTTATTTTGGGGGGCTTTGTTATTTTATTAGGGGGCTTAGATTAGGTGTAATTAGTTTAAAATTCTTGTAATATTTTTTATTTTTTGTAATTTAGTGGGGGGGGGGGGTTTGTACTTTAGTTTAGTTTTTTTAATTGTATTTAATTGTAGGTACTTGTAGTTAATTTATTTAATGATAGTGTAGTGTTAGGTTTAATTGTAACTTAGGTTAGGATTTATTTTACAGGTAATTTTGTAATTATTTTAACTAGGTAGCTATTAAATAGTCAATATCTATTTAATAGCTATTGAACCTAGTTAAAATGAATACAAAGTTGCCTGTACAATAAATATAAATGCTAAAATAGCTACAATGTAACTATTAGTTATATTGCAGCTATATTAGGGTTTATTTTACAGGTAAGTCTTTAGTTTTATATAGGATTAATTTATTTAGTTAATTTAATGATAGTGTAGTGTTAGGTGTAATTGTAACTTAGGTTATGATTTATTTTACAGGTAAATTTGTATTTATTTTAGCTAGGTAGTTATTAAATAGTTATTAACTATTTAATAACTATTGTACCTAGTTAAAATAAATACAAAGTTGCCTGTAAAATACATATAAATCCTAAAATAGCTACAATGTAACTATTAGTTATATTGAAGCTATATTAATAGCTAGTAGGGGGCTTAGATTAGGTGTAATTAGTTTAAAATTATTGTAATATTTTATTATTTTTGGTAATTTAGTGTTTGTTTGTATTTTGGTACTTGTATGATGGATGGAAGACCTCTTCTTGCCCCGCTTGGATGAAGACTTCTGCCGGTCTGGATGTCCTCTTCTGCCCCATCGGATGAAGACTTCGGCCCGGCTGGGTGAACACGACTCAAGGTAGGGAGATCTTCAGGGGGGTAGTGTTAGGTTTATTTAAGGGGGGTTTGGGTTAGAGTAGGGGTATGTGGGTGGTGGGTTGTAATGTGGGGGGGGGGATTGTGTTTTTTTTTTACAGGCAAAAGAGCTGTTTTCTTTGGGGCATGCCCCGCAAAGGGCCCTGTTCAGGGCTGGTAAGGTAATAGAGCTGTTAACTTTTGTAATTCAGTATAGGGTAGGGCATTTTTTTTTATTTTGGGGGGCTTTGTTATTTTATTAGGGGGCTTAGATTAGGTGTAATTAGTTTAAAATTCTTGTAATATTTTTTTATTTTTTGTAATTTAGTGGTTTTTTATTTTTTGTAATTTAGTGGGGGGGTTTTGTACTTTAGTTTATTTAATTGTAGATAATTGTAGGTACTTGTAGGTAATTTATTTAATGATAGTGTAGTGTTAGGTTTTATTGTAACTTAGGTTAGGATTTATTTTACAGGTAATTTTGTAATTATTTTAACTAGGTAGCTATTAATTAGTCAATAACTATTTAATAGCTATTGTACCTAGTTAAAATAAATACAAAGTTGCCTGTAAAATAAATATAAATGCTAAAATAGCTACAATGTAACTATTAGTTATATTGCAGCTATATTAGGGTTTATTTTACAGGTAAGTATTTAGTTTTAAATATGATTCATTTATTTAATTAATTTAATGATAGTGTAGTGTTAGGTGTAATTGTAACTTAGGTTAGGATTTATTTTACAGGTAAATTTGTATTTATTTTAGCTAGGTAGTTATTAAATAGTTATTAACTATTTAATAGCTATTGTACCTAGTTAAAATAAATACAAAGTTGCCTGTAAAATAAATATAAATGCTAAAATAGCTACAATGTAACTATTAGTTATATTGCAGCTATATTAGGGTTTATTTTACAGGTAAGTATTTAGTTTTAAATATGATTCATTTATTTAATTAATTTAATGATAGTGTAGTGTTAGGTGTAATTGTAACTTAGGTTAGGATTTATTTTACAGGTAAATTTGTATTTATTTTAGCTAGGTAGTTATTAAATAGTTATTAACTATTTAATAACTATTGTACCTAGTTAAAATAAATACAAAGTTGCCTGTAAAATAAAAATAAATCCTAAAATAGCTACAATGTAACTATTAGTTATATTGCAGCTATCTTAGGGTTTATTTTACAGGTAAGTCTTTAGTTTTAAATAGGATTCATTTATTTAACTATAGTAAATTTATTTCGTTTTATTTAAATTATATTTAAGTTAGGGGGTGTTAGTGTTAGGGTTAGACTTAGGTTTAGGGGTTAATAACCTTATTATAGTAGCGGCGACGTTGGGGGTGGGAGATTAGGGGTTAATAATTGTAGGTAGGTGGCGGCGATGTTAGGGAGGGCAGATTAGGGGTTAATAAAATGTATTATAGTGTTTGCGAGGCGGGAGTGCGGCGGTTTAGGGGTTAATACATTTATTATAGTGGCGGCGATTTGCGGTCGGCAGATTAGGGGTTAATACTTGTAGTTAGATTGTGGCGATGTTGGGGGGGGGCAGATTAGGGGTTAATAACTATAATGTAGGGGTCGGCGGTGTTAGGGACAGCAGATTAGGGGTTAATAGCTATAATGTAGGCGGCGGCGATATCGGGTCGGCAGATTAGGGGTTAATACTTGTAGTTAGATTGCGGCGACGTTGGGGGGGGGCAGATTAGGGGTTAATAACTATAATGTAGGGGTCGGCGGTGTTAGGGACAGCAGATTAGGGGTTAATAGCTATAATGTAGGCGGCGGCGATATTCGGTCGGCAGATTAGGGGTTAATACTTGTAGTTAGATTGCGGCGACGTTGGGGGGGGCAGATTAGGGGTTAATAACTATAATGTAGGGGTCGGCGGTGTTAGGGACAGCAGATTAGGGGTTAATAGCTATAATGTAGGCGGCGGCGATATCGGGTCGGCAGATTAGGGGTTAATACTTGTAGTTAGATTGCGGCGACGTTGGGGGGGGCAGATTAGGGGTTAATAACTATAATGTAGGGGTCGGCGGTGTTAGGGACAGCAGATTAGGGGTTAATAGCTACAATGTAGGCGGCGGCGATATCGGGTCGGCAGATTAGGGGTTAATACTTGTAGTTAGATTGCGGCGACGTTGGGGGGGGGCAGATTAGGGGTTAATAACTATAATGTAGGGGTCGGCAGTGTTAGGGACAGCAGATTAGGGGTTAATAGCTATAATGTAGGCGGCGATATTCGGTCGGCAGATTAGGGGTTAATACTTGTAGTTAGATTGCGGCGACGTTGGGGGAGGCAGATTAGGGGTTAATAACTATAATGTAGGGGTCGGCGGTGTTAGGGACAGCAGATTAGGGGTTAATAGTTATAATGTAGGTGGCGGCGATATCGGGTCGGCAGATTAGGGGTTAATACTTGTAGTTAGATTGCTGCGACGTTGGGGGGGGGCAGATTAGTGGTTAATAACTATAATGTAGGGGTCGGCGGTGTTAGGGACAGCAGATTAGGGGTTAATAGTTATAATGTAGGTGGCGGCGATATCGGGTCGGCAGATTAGGGGTTAATACTTGTAGTTAGATTGCGGCGACGTTGGGGGGGGCAGATTAGGGGTTAATAACTATAATGTAGGGGTCGGCGGTGTTAGGGACAGCAGATTAGGGGTTAATAGTTATAATGTAGGTGGCGGCGATATTCGGTCGGCAGATTAGGGGTTAATAAAATAATGCAGGTGTCAGCGATAGCGGAGGCAGCAGATTAGGGGTTAATAAGTGTCAGATTAGGGGTGTTTAGAGACTCGGGGTACATGTTAGGGTGTTAGGTGCAGACTTAGTGTTTCCCCATAGGAAACAATGGGGCTGCGGTGTTAGTTTTTTTTCAGCCGAAACTCCCATTGTTTCCTATGGGGAAATGCCGAATTTTAACGAGCTAATTCGGATTTATTCGGAGATACGGCAGCTATTTCGGATTCATTCGGTAGATTCGGAAGTATTTTAATTCGGAAATCCGAATCGATCCGAATCTCCGAATTTACCGAATTTACCGAATTTCCGAATTAATCCGAAACGAACCGCACATGTCTAATCAAAATGCTCAATACTTGTGTCATTGATCACTCATCAGAACTTGTAAGTGCCATTTGTTACATTGTGTATTATATTTTGAAAGTTTGTATATGTGAAATTAGAATTAAAGATAAACATTGATGCTGACATTAGGACACACAGTGTAATATTTTAGACACTGATTTTAAAATTCGAATTGATGTTTGATTCAATATAATCTTAAACTAATAGCTCAAAAGGATAGCCCACCTAACATTAAACTGTCATGATTCAGATACAGCAGAAATTAAAACCACCTCTTTACTGTCATGATATTTTCAGTGTATATCTTCTTTCTCTTGAATTTTTTTTTCAGTAAGAAATGTCATCTTATATGCCAGCCCATTTTTTATAACAACTGTGAAGGAGTGCTTTTTAAAACTAGATTGCAATCAGGAGGGGATACACAGGTACAGAGAGAAAACTGGCCCAGCTCTTAAAATATTGATTGATTGCAAATACTGTACATATGACACCCTGATTACATGTTATATTTGCAATTATTGCTGCTCAGAATAATAATACATTTACACTATATACATATAGTATAAGGAATATGTACAAGCATTAATAATCATTGATATAAAAAAATATGAGATAAAAGCATATCATGACTTCTAGAAATACAAATACACATTAATTTATGTGAAGTATCATATAACAGATTTTTTTTGTATAACAAATAATTATAAAAATAACTTTCTATGAGATATTGTTCGTTGAGGTATAAATGTAGCTATTTCTTGGACATTAACAGTTGAAAAATAAAAGATTAGCTTTAGAGAAATGTTCTTGTTCATGGACAGTAATGAAATGGTTTAAATAAAGTTGGGAAAAACCTGAATACCTGCGACTTTGATGACTGTTAGTTAACACCAGTCCAATGCTCTTTGCATCGTACTTGATGCGTGTGTTTTTGACGGCTTTTTTGATAAATAAGGGTATCGTATTCAGATCCACATCAGCAATGTCTGGCAAGCGTATTGACCCGGCAAATGCAGTGAGACTGACGCTTTGATAAATTGACCCCGAAGTATTAGACCCTGATCAAATTAATTAAAAATTAGAAATAAAAAGGTAAAATCCTTTTAAAATGCAAATACATATTGAAATACATTTTACAGTGGTATTTTGGAATTGAGCACAAACATTTGTAATATGATTGCAAATAGTGCGCTAATAGAGGCCTATTTATCAAGCTGTCAACCGCAAATACTCTTGAATTCCGCAGCGTAATTGTGGCGAGCTTGATTCCCCTTATTTATCAAAGCCACCAGACCGGCAAAAGTTGAAATTGGTGACGTAACATACAATCCGCCGGTCTCAGTCCGACACAGAACGATGCTTACATCATTACAGATGTTTTGAATACAAATTCAGCACTATCTGACTACTTTTGCAAGTTATCAAACTCCTAACAGGTACGCTCGCCACTATACCAGCCCAGCGTACCTTGTTTTCAATTTGGGGCCCTGGAGGCGGCGGATGCCATAGGAATCAATGGGAGTCTGAAAGCAGCGAAAGCTTGTGTTCGCTGCTGCCCGATATCCCATTGATTCCTATGGGAAAATAAAAGTTATGTTTACACCTAACATCCTAACATGTACCCCGAGTCTAAACACCCTTAATCTGCCACCCTGACATCGCCGTCACCTACATAATGTTATTAACCCCTATCCCGCCGCTCCCCGACACCGCCGACACTAAATAAAGTTATAAATCCCTATCCCGCTGCTCCCGGACCGCACTGACACCTACATTATACTTATTAACCCCTAATCTTCTGCCCCCTACACCGCCGACACCTACATTATGTTATTAACCCCTAATCTGCTGCCCCAACACTGCCGCCACCTACATACAAGTATTAACCCCTATCCCGCCGCTCCCGGAGCCCACCGCAACTAAAAAGTTATTAACCCCTAAACTCCTGGCCTCCCACATCAGTACCACTTACTAAACCTATTAACCCCTAAACCGCCAGCCCCCCACATCGACATAAACTAAATTAACCTATTAACCCCTAAACCTAACAATCCGCTAACTTTATATTAAATATTAACTCATCCCTATCTTATAATAAATGTAAACTTACCTTTAGATTTAAATTAAACTATATTAAACTATTAATTAACCTACCCTAACTATTATACTAAGATTACATTAAACTATATTAAATTAATAATTAATCTACCCTATTATACTAAAATTACAATAAACTATATTAAACTATTAATTAATCTACCCTAACTGTTATACTAAAATTACATTAAACTACAAATTAAATTAAATATATTATATATTCAAAAACCTAACCCTACTCCAATAATTTAAATCTACTATTACAAATTACAAAGTTACAAAAACTAACAACTAAGTTACAAAAAATAACAAACACTGTTACAAAAAAATAAACACTACGTTACAAAAAAAAAATAAACACTAAGTTACACAAAATAAAAAATAGATCAAATATTTAAACTAATTACACCTAATCTAAAAGCCCTATGAAAATAAAAAATCCCTCCCAAAATAAAAAAAAACCCTAGCCTACAATAAACTGCCAATAGCCCTTAAAAGGGCCTTTTGCAGGACATTGCCCCAAATAAATCAGCTCTTTTACCTGTAAATAAAAAATACAAATACTCCCCAACAGTAAAACCCACCACCCACACAACCAAACCCCCAAATAAAAACCTAATCTAAAAAACCTAAGCTCCCCATTGCCCTGAAAAGGGCATTTGTATGGACATTGCCATTAAAAGGACATTTAGCTCTTTTCCAAAAGCCCAAACCCTAATCTAAAATTAAAACCCACCCAATAAACTCTTAAAAAAGTCTAACACTAACCCCAAAGATCCACTTACAGTTTCTGAAGAGCCGACATCCATCCTCAACAAAGCGGCAGAATTCCTCATCGAAGCTGGCAGAAGTCTTCCTCCAAGCGGGCCGAAGTCTTCATCCAAGCCAGCAGAAGTCTTCATCCATCTGGCACGGAGAGGCATCATCTTCAAGACATCCAGCGCGGAGCATCCTCTTCTGACGACGTCTTCTTCCGAATGAAGGTTCCTTTAAATGACATCATCCAAGATGGCGTCCCTTAGATTCCAATTGGCTGATAGATTTCTATCAGCCAATTGGAATTAAGGTTGAAAAAATCCTATTGGCTGTTGCAATCAGCCAATTCTATTGGCTGATTGGAATAGCCAATAGAATGCGAGCTCAATCCTATTGGCTGATTGGATCAGCCAATAGGATGAAAGCTCAATCCTATTGGCTGATTGCAACAGCCAATAGGATTTTTTACCATAGTGCGCACTATTTTTTTGCTCAAGGTCACACAAAGGATAACACCCTGTACAATATCGATTGCACTCTGTTTGTAATCTATCCCTTGAATGATTCAAAAAGCATTTAAAGCTTTATTGTTTTGCAAGCACAGGAAGGATTTATTGAAAAGCCTTCATGAATGTAATCTGGCCAATTAGTAACAAATGCTCCTACACATATAAACCAATCAGTGTACAGCGTGCAAGAGTGTCAGGGTTTTGTATTCTATGGAATGCACTCCAGTCTGTCTACACTACAATGTAACACTGTAATATTGGGGTTGAATACAAATGATCCACATTGTGATCAAAGTTACAGTGATACATAAAGTAACAGTAATATAATATCTTAGGCCTAGATTTAGAGTTCTGCGGTAGCCGTCAAAAGCAGCGTTAAGGGCTCCTAACACTGCTTTTGGCCACCCGCTGGTATTTAGAGTCAGACAGGAAAGGGTCTAACGCTCACTTTCAAGCCGCGACTTTTCCATACCGCAGATCCCTTTACGCCAATTGCGTATCTTATCTTTTCAATGGGATCTTCCTAACGCCAGTATTTAGAGTCTTGGCTGAAGTGAGCAGTAGACCCTCTACCGACAAGACTCCAGCCGCAGAAAAAAGTCAGTAAAAGAGCTTTCTGGGCTAACGCTGGTTTATAAAGCTCTTAACTACTGTGCTCTAAAGTACACTAACAGCCATAAACTACCTATGTACCCCTAAACCGAGGTCCCCCCACATCGCCGCCACTATAATAAAAATTTTTAACCCCTAATCTGCCGACCGCACACCGCCGCCACCTACATTATCCCTATGAACCCCAAATCTGCTGCCCCTAACATCGCCGACACCTACATAATATTTATTAACCCCTAATCTGCCCCCCCAACGTCGCCGTTACCTACACTTATTAACCCCTAATCTGCCGACCCGACCTCGCCGCTACTCTAATAAATGTATTAACCCCTAAACCGCCGCACTCCCGCCTCGCAAACCCTATAATAAATAGTATTAACCCCTAATATGCCCTCCCTAACATTGCCGCCACCTAACTTCAAGTATTAACCCCTAATCTGCCGACCGGACCTCGCCGCTACTATAATAAATGTATTAACCCCTAAAGCTAAGTCTAACCCTAACTAACACCCCCCTAAATTAAATATAATTTTAATCTAACAAAATAAATTAAATCTTATTAACTAACGTATTCCTATTTAAAACTAAATACTTATCTGTAAAATAAACCCTAATATAGCTACAATATAACAAGTAATTATATTGTAGCTATTTCAGGATTTATATTTATTTTACAGGCAACTTTGTATTTATTTTAACTAGGTACAATAGCTATTAAATAGTTATTAACTATGTAATAGCTACCTAGTTAAAATAATTACAAAATTACCTGTAAAATAAATCCTAAAATAGCTACTATATAATTATTTGTTATATTGTAGCTATATTAGGGTTTATGTTACAGGTAAGTATTTAGTTTTAAAAAGGAAGACTTTAGTTAATAAGATTTAATTTATTTCATTAGATTAAAATTATATTTAATTTAGGGGGGTGTTAGGGTTAGACTTAGCTTTAGGGGTTAATACATTTATTATAGTACCGGCGAGGTCCGGTCGGCAGATTAGGGATTAATACTTGAAGTTAGGTGGCGGCGATGTTAGGGAGGGCAGATTAGGGGTTAATAATATTTATTATAGTGTTTGTGAGGCGGGAGTGCGGCGGTTTAGGGGTTAATACATTTATTAGAGTAGCGCCGAGGTCCGGTCGGCAGATTAGGGAGGGGTTAATAAGTGTAGGTAAGGTAGCGGCGACGTTGGGGGGGCAGATTAGGGGTTAATAAATATTATGTAGGTGTCGGCGATGTTAGGGACAGCAGATTAGGGGTACATAGGTATAATGTAGGTTGCGGCGGTGTACGGAGCGGCAGATTAGGGGTTAATTGTGTAATGCAGGTGTCAGCGATAGCGGGGGCGGCAGATTAGTGGTTAATATGTGTAAGGTTAGGGGTGTTTAGACTCAGGGTTCATGTTAGGGTGTTAGGTGCAGACTTAGAAACTGTTTACCCATAGGAAACAATGGGGCTGCGTTAGGAGCTGAACGCTGCTTTTTTGCAGGTGTTAGGTTTTTTTTCAGCCCAAACTGCCCCATTGTTTCCTATGGGGGAATCATGCACGAGCACGTTTTTCCAGCTAGCCACTACCGTAAGCAACGCTGGTATTGAGGGTTGAAGTGGCGGTAAATTCGGCTTAACGCTCCCTTTTTGGAGCCTAACGCAGCCCTTCAGAGAACTCTCAATACCAGCGTTGTTTAGAAGCAGCGCTATAAAAAAAAAACGTGTAGCTAATGCACCCCTTTGGCCGCAAAACTCTAAATCTAGGTGTTATTTATTAAACGGCTGGTGGATTTATGTTCTGCATCATGTAAAACCATGCATAATGGATATTATATAATATGAGTCGTCCCCACCTATGACTTGCGGTCAACAATGTCCTTCAATGTATTTTAGTTTATCTTTCCAGCAATCCTTTATTACTCCTTAACTGCAACACATATTTCTAGCTATCTGGATCCAATTCATTTTGTTCATGAGCCATTCTGCATATTTGTGTAAAATTTATCTTTTTAAATAATTGATAAGGGTCCCCAAAACAGTGCTCCTAATAATGGATTTAATACAATTTTTCACTCCTACTTAAGTAAAGGTGTGCAGCATTCATATTTATATATAATATTATATATTTTTCTTGGTTTAAAAATATGTTGGGTCTGACAAAATAATTGTTGAACTTTGCATTTTTTTACTCCTCCTTTACACCTCTAATCTGGGAGTACAGGCAGTTGTTGATAATAATAATAATACACTGTACACAGGCTTTTCTGTCAATCAATTTAAAGTTATTAAAGTTTAAGAAAATATGTTTTTTTCAGTTTATGGGCAAGATTACAAATGGAGCACACTTTTATTTTTCTAACACTCGCTGCTTTAACCCCTAAAAACTGCCTAGTGCAGTAGTTTTTAAGGGAAAAAACTAAAAGACCCTTCATTTTGAGGGCATTTGGGGCACTTTTAGAAAATTAACCTTAGATCGGATCTCTTGTTAATATTATGAGCGCTAATTGCTACCGCAAGCTTGCGATAGCAATAACCAGCCACTTGTAATGGCTGGTTATTTGTTGCTCACCTGCAAACGGGCAAATTTGCCGTTTGCAGGTGCGCAAATCCGTGATAAATTAGCGATCCACTTGCAATCTAGCCCTATATGGGAAAGTTTCTTAAAACAGTATTTGGGATGCCATTAGCCCACTATAGACTCTATAATGTTTTTAAGAGAATTTCTAAACGTATTCACTAACCCTGTGTGTTAATTAAAAATATTTTAAAAGCCAATGCATCCCTTATATATAACCCCTAATACAATTTATTGAATTTGTTTGAACCTTAAAACCCAGTAACAAGCTTTGTGGCTAAAATTATTTAAGCAAGTACCTTAAAATAGATTCTAAATTATATCCTAGCACTATTCCTGTAAAATAATCTTAAAATGTGTCAACATTCTATATAGAACTGTCACTTTAAAACACAAAATTATCAAATAGTTCTTTTTCCATTGATGTGGGTCTGTATACCAAGAAAATAAATTGAAATCAATGAGCAGCTTACATGAAAATGCCTAAATTCACAAGAAGATGTTGGTATTTAATTTTGGGGCGTAAATACCAATTTGAATTCGTTTGATCCTTAAAACCCAGTAACAAATTTTGTGGCTAAAATAATTTAAGCAAGTACCTTAAAATAGATTCTAAAGTATATCCTAGCTTGATTCCTGTAAAGCAATCTTAAAATTTGTCAATTTTCTATATAGAATTGTCACTTTAAAACATAAAAG
The DNA here is from genome assembly GCF_027579735.1 of Bombina bombina. Taxonomy (NCBI): domain Eukaryota; kingdom Metazoa; phylum Chordata; class Amphibia; order Anura; family Bombinatoridae; genus Bombina; species Bombina bombina. The sequence continues at coordinate 1,403,069,025 of NC_069499.1, read as the reverse complement.
TATTAAATAGTTATTTTTCCATTGATGTGGGTCTGTATACCAAGAAAATAAATTGAAATCAATGAGCAGCTTACATGAAAATGCCTAAATTCACAAGAAGATGTTGGTATTTAATTTTGGGGCGTCAATAACAAAGAAATAGCTACATATAAAAATACAGTTTTAGAACCATGATCTGAGATGTTTAATCAGTTTACTTTGCTCTTTTTTTCCCCTGTTTTATATATTGGATCACAATTAAAAGAAATCATTCATAACTGAAAACTTTGCAAATAAATTTCACTTGATTTGTATAGTTTAGAAGAAAGACAGAGAAAGAGAGAGAGAGAGAGAGAGAGAGAGAGAGAGAAATAGAGAGAGAGAGAAAGAGAGCAAGAGAAAGAGATAAAGAGAGAGGGAGAGAGAGCAAGAGAGAGATAGAGAGAGATAGAGAGAGAGAGAGAGAGAGAAAAGAGCGAGAGAGAGAGAAAGAGAAAAGAGCGAGAGAGAGAGAAAGAAGTGAGAGAGAGGGAGAGTGAAATAAAGAGAAAAGAGAGAGATAGATGATATAGATAAATAGAGAGAAAGAGAGAGAGAGAGAGAGAGAGAGAGAGAGAGACAGAGGATGAGAGAGAGAGTGATAGTGGGAGAGAGATAGACAGAAAGAGGGAGAGAGAGAGAACAGAGAGGTAGAGTGAGAAAGAGGGAGAGAGAGAAAGAGAGAAGAGAGAGATAGACAGAAAGAGGGAGAGAGAGAGAAAAATAGAAAGGGACATTCAGTGTAAACTATTCATACTTGGTAAACTATCCTGAGGCTATATTTCCCTTTAAATTAATTAATAAAGTAAAAAGAGGAAAAAGTTTATCATTTAGTAGAAACGCAAGAAAAAAAGGATCATTTTCTGAAGAGCAAGGGTTAAAAATATAATAACATGTGAAAGCTCAATTTTGCATAAAATATATAAATACAGTAGATGGGTTTATGTTTCCAGTGAAAATGGTTAGAAAGAATAAAAAAAAAAAAGACTATTATGCCTAAGAAAGATAATATGATGACTATATATCCACAAATGTTTTTCGCTACAGCAAAAATCCTGTTTTAAAAAAAATAATTTCAATATGTTTATCTTGGTCAGCTTGAATTATTTATCTCTGCTGGAAGACTATTCAATGAAGGCACAACCTTTTTATAAATAAGTACTTCATCACATATTCACATTGCATATCCATAATCCATCTTTCTCTTGTTCATCTCTTGGTTTCAATGTATAAACTATGGGGTCAATTTATTAATGTGCGAGTGGACATGATACGATGTAGTGTATCATGTTCGCGGCACATCGATAAATGCCGACGGCATACGCTTCAGAGCAGGCAGACAGAAAAATATATAATACTATATATAAATTTTACAAAATGATGCTTCTGTAATGTTCCACTTGCATAAGACACTTACCACAAACAGCAAATAAAAGGAGAAAACGGCAACCCATTCTTTATAAAGAATTCCACCTGTCTAGTGTTTCCTGCCTTTTGTAGTTTCCACGCACTTTGCAGTCACTTGCTCGTCTGAAGTTCAGTGCTTTCGTTTGCAAGTTATAAGGACTTCACAAAAGCAGGAAGGCATCTCATTAGTTTAATACATTCAGCTAGCCTAGATTCAAATAGAACATTAATGAATGAGCTGTGACTCAGAGGGAGATAATCTTTCCACTGCAGGATGTGCTAAGTGAGAAAGAAAAGAATATGATTAATGCACTAAAAAGCTAATATTCCAACATATATTAACACGACCACTCAATGAGGCACACATCCATGTTTGTATAGTGTCAAAAGCGAGTCATCCTATTTATTAAATATGATTGTCATAGAAAAAAGAGTACTACTGTGTTAGCAAAAAATAAAAGTAGTGTACATGATATTAAAAATTCTTGAATAAACATTGGCATATCATCCAGAAGGACCCTATATTGAGCTTAGGTCTGGATGATAGACCATGTATAATATACAAAAGGAATAAGGATCTAAAACATTTCTTGGCCCCCTCAAAACTTCGACCCATTAAGAGCTAGATTACAAGTGGTGCTCTAACCGTTACTCGCAAGTGATAAGGAGTGTATTGTGGATCTTTGCATGCGTTGAAAGTAAACGCGTTTGCTTGAGTGCAATTGAATTTAATGTGCATCGTTATATAGACTTTATATATATATATATATATATATATATATATATATATATATAGTGCATTGTAGGCCTTTGCAGTGAAGTAGCTAAAAACATGTAAAATCATATTTATTTTTTCAATATTCATATTTATTAAAGTATTTAACTGTGTATGTATTGTAAATATTTCACATTCCAATGTTCTTCACATAGGGGAATATGTTCTAAGTATGATTAAATATATATTCCTAAATATATCTGTATATATCTGTACTTATATATAATCATCTCTATATATGGTATAGATATATATTTTACCAAAAAAACATTACTGTATATCAAATAGAACATATTCTCCTTTGTGAAGAACATTGGGATTTGAAATATTAATATTTCATACCGGGTTAGAATACTTGGGAAAATGCTATCGGGTTTGCATGTGGGTATGGGTGGGATTTTTTATTTTTTTTTGCGATCCATTGAAGCCTGTGGTGGAATATGTTAACGCATTCCACTTTTTGCGGAGTTGGGTTAGCGCTTGTGCGTAAGCTTTTTACTTTCAACTTGTAATATGGGAGCTACCTAACGAGCAAAAAAACGTACTCCTAGCAAAGTTAACATGCAAGCGGGAGCAGTAATTTGTGCTCCACTCGTAATACAGCCCTTAAATGAATAATAATGATTTAAATTGGTTAGTTCCCCTGAAAGGGACATTTATCTGTAAAAAAAACGTGTCCACATGTGATGAGAAAGGTCACATTTGATAATTCCCATAGGACTAAGGGGCATATTTATCAAGCTCCGTATGGAGCTTGAAGCCCAGTGTTTCTGGCGAGCCTGGACCATTGCTCCATAACCTGTCCGCCTGCTCTGAGACGGCAGACAGACATCGCCGAAAATCAACCCGATCCAATACGATCGAGGTTGATTGACACCCCCTGCTGGCGGCCAATCTGCAGGGGCCGGCGTTGCACCAGCAGTTTACAAGAACTGCTGATGCAATGATAAATGCCGACACATCGGATCATGTCCACTCACATATTAATAAATAGGCGCCTAAATCTTATAGTATTAGCTATAGGAAGACGTGTGACTCTACTTATGTTGTCTATCAACTGATTTGCCCATGTAATATGATTTACATTGGACGCACAAAAAGAAAAATTTAAACTAGGTGCTATGAACACATACGTAAAATCTCTAAAGGGGAGGCGTAACATAGTGTAGTTGAACACTTTAAAGAGTTTCTTCAAATATATGCTAGTGGGTTAAAAATCAAAGTGATTAATTGGATCCCTCCTCCTAGAAGTGGACAGAATAGGTTGATGTCTTTAAGAAAACGTTAATCCTATTAGATAAAAGAACTCAATAGTTTACAGCCACATGGGCTAAATGTGGATCTTGACATTATAGCCTTTATGTATGAAATATTTTATATGATCTATAGATCCATTATTCTTGCCATTTCTAGTCTAGTATCTTTATAATCATTGTAAATATACTTTTGGGATGTTTTGCATTCTTTTTTTAATTAAAAAATAATAATAATTAGTTTTAGGTATCTCTAATAGCTAGAATATTCATTTGTGTACATATATATGTATGTTTTAATGTCTAAAGTGGATAGAAAATGGACTAGTGCCTACTTAAATTACCTTTGGCCTGAGGGGGGTGATGACTAGTAACCACCAATAGAAGCCTAAGTATGAAATTGATAATGACCCCAGGCGCCTAACCAAACCGGTGGCAAAGGCAGTGAAGCAAATACAAAGAATAAATAAAATCACTTATTTGTTAATAAAATAATACTAATACAATAGTCATGGATCCATGCTACTAATACAAGGACAATTTAAAACATACACATATGATTACACAATGAAGAAATAATGATAAAAACAATGGTAAAAATAGTTAAAGTACAATAGATGTCGACAAATAAATAGTGATGTCGCGAACAGTTCGCCGGAGAACAGTTCCCGGCGATCTTAGCTTGTTTGCGTTCGCCGCGGCGGGCGAACATATGCAATGTTCGATCCGCCCCCTATTCGTCATCATTGAGGAAACTTTGACCCTGTATCTCACAGTCTGCAAACACATTTCAGCCAATCAGCAGCAGACACTCCCTCCCAGACCCTCCCAGCTCCTGGGCAGCAGCCATTTTAGATTCATTCTGATCCTGCATTCTTAGTGAGAGGAGGGTTAGTGCTGCTGCTGGTGATTTTATAGGGGAATTGATAGCTAGGCTAGTGTATTCAGTGTCCACTACAGTCCTGAAGTACTCATCTGATCTCTGCTGTAAGAACAGCACCCCAAAAAGCCCTTTTTAAGGCTAGAACTTCAGCCCAAAAAGCCCTTTTTAGGGCTATAACTTCAGTCGTTTTTTTTTTTTTTTTTGTAATCTAATTGCATTTGAATGCCTGTCAGCCTGTGTTTGAGGCTCACAGCATATAGTGTGATTAATTGCGCTGTGCCACCACTCATATCTGGTGTAACATTAGTGTAAATGTAAAAAAAAAAACTTTTACATCAGTTTGCTAGTGTAATCTAATTTCATTTTCCATCAGGCCTGTGTGTCAGGCCCACAGCATATACTGTGCCTAATTGCTCTGTTTTCCACCATTCATATCTGGTGTAACATTAGTGTAAATTTTTAAAAAAAAACTTTTACCTCAGTCTGCTAGTGTAATCTAATTTCAGTTGCCAGGCCAGTCTGCCACTGCCAGCCTCAGTGCCACCACTCATATCTGGTGTAACATTAGTGTAAATTTAAAAATAAACAACTTTTACATCAGTCTGCTAGTGTTATTTAATTTTAGTTGCCAGGCCAGCCTGCCACTAGTGCCAGCCTGTGTGTCAGGCTCCCAGCATATACTGTGCCTACTTCCATCCTCAGTGCCACCACTCATATCTGTTGTAACATTAGTGTAAATTTTTTCAAAAAAACTTTTACATCAGTCTGCTAGTGTTATTTAATTTTAGTTGCCAGCCTGCCACTAGTGCCAGCCTGTGTGTCAGGCTCCCAGCATATACTGTGCCTACTTCCATCCTCAGTGCCACCACTGATATCTGTTTTAACATTAGTGTAACTTTTTTTAAAAAAACTTTTACATCAGTCTTCTAGTATTATTTAATTTTAGTTGCCAGGCCAGCCTGCCACTAGTGCCAGCCTGTGTGTCAGGCTCCCAGCATATAATGTGCCTACTTCCATCCTCAGTGCCACCACTCATATCTGTTGTAACATTAGTGTACATTTTTAAAAAAAAAACTTTTACATCAGTCTGCTAGTGTTATTTAATTGCAGTTGCCTGCCTGCCAGCGTGTGTGCCAGGCCCACTTGCCAACTAGTGCCACCAATCATATTTGCTATAACAGTAGTGTAAATATTTAAAAAAAAAAAAAATTTTGGACTGTGAAACATCAGTCTGCTAGTGCAATCGAATTGCAGTTGCCTGTCTGCCAGCGTGTGTGCCAGGCCCACTTGCCAACTAGTGCCACCAATCATATTTGTTATAACAGTATTGTAAATATTTTAAAAAAAACTTTTTTGACAGTGAAACATCAGTCAGCTAGTGTAATCTAATTGCAGCTGCCTGCCTGCCTGCCAGCGTGTTTGCCAGGCCCACTTGCCAACTAGTGCCACCACTCATATTTGTTATAACAGTAGTGTAAATATTTAAAAAAAAAAAACTTTTTTTAATGTGAAACATCAGTCTGCTATTGTAATCTAATTGAAGTTGTCTGCCTGCCAGTGTGTGTGCCAGGCCCACTTGCCAACTAGTGCCACCAATCATATTTGTTATAACAGTAGTGTAAATATTTTTAAAAAAAACTTTTTTGACTGTGAAACATCAGTCTGCTAGTGTAATCTAACTGAAGTTGCCTGCCTGCCAGCATGTGTGCCAGGCCCACTTGCCAAGTTAGTGGCACCACTCATATTTGTTGTAACAGTAGTGTAAATATTTTAAAAAAAACTTTTTTGACTGTGAAACATCAGTCTGCTAGTGCAATCGAATTGCAGTTGCCTGTCTGCCAGCATGTGTGCCAGGCCCACTTGCCAACTAGTGCCACCAATCATATTTGTTATAACAGTATTGTAAATATTTAAAAAAAAAAACTTTTTTGACAGTGAAACATCAGTCAGCTAGTGTAATCTAATTGCAGTTGCCTGCCTGCCTGCCTGCCAGCGTGTTTGCCAGGCCCACTTGCCAACTAGTGCCACCACTCATATTTGTTATAACAGTAGTGTAAATATTTTAAAAAACATGTGAAACATCAGTCTGCTAGTGCAATCGAATTGCAGTTGCCTGCCTGCTAGCGTGTGTGCCAGGCCCACTTGCCAACTAGTGCCACCAATCATATTTGTTATAAAAGTAGTGTAAATATTTTAAAAAAAACTTTGACTGTGAAACATCAGTCTGTTAGTGTAATCTAACTGAAGTTGCCTGCCTGCCAGCATGTGTGCCAGGCCCACTTGCCAAGTTAGTGGCACCACTCATATTTGTTGTAACAGTAGTGTAAATAAATTAAAAAAAAAACTTTTTTTGCCAGGCCCACTTGCCAACTAGTGGCACCACTCATATTTGTTGTAACAGTAGTGTAAATATTTAAAAAAAAAAACTTTTTTGACTGTGAAACATCAGTCTGCTAGTGCAATCGAATTGCAGTTGCCTGCCTGCTAGCGTGTGTGCCAGGCCCACTTGCCAACTAGTGCCACCAATCATATTTGTTATAACAGTATTGTAAATATTAAAAAAAAAAACTTTTTTGACTGTGAAACATCAGTCTGCTATTGTAATCTAATTGAAGTTGTCTGCCTGCCAGTGTGTGTGCCAGGCCCACTTGCCAACTAGTGCCACCAATCATATTTGTTATAACAGTAGTGTAAATATTTAAAAAAAAAAACTTTTTTGACTGTGAAACATCAGTCTGTTAGTGTAATCTAACTGAAGTTGCCTGCCTGCCAGCATGTGTGCCAGGCCCACTTGCCAAGTTAGTGGCACCACTCATATTTGTTGTAACAGTAGTGTAAATATTTAAAAAAAAAAAACTTTTTTGACTGTGAAACATCAGTCTGCTAGTGCAATCTAATTGCAGTTGCCTGTCTGCCAGCGTGTGTGCCAGGCCCACTTGCCAACTAGTGCCACCAATCATATTTGTTATAACAGTATTGTAAATATTTTTTGAAAAAAACTTTTTTGACAGTGAAACATCAGTCAGCTAGTGTTATCTAATTGCAGTTGCCTGCCTGCCAGCGTGTGTGCCAGGCCCACTTGCCAACTAGTGCCACCACTCATATTTGTTATAACAGTAGTGTAAATATTTAAAAAAAAAAAAACTTTTTTGACTGTGAAACATCAGTCTGCTATTGTAATCTAATTGAAGTTGTCTGCCTGCCAGCGTGTGTGCCAGGCCCACTTGCCAACTAGTGCCACCAATCATATTTGTTATAACAGTATTGTAAATATTAAAAAAAAAACTTTTTTGACTGTGAAACATCAGTCTGCTATTGTAATCTAATTGAAGTTGTCTGCCTGCCAGTGTGTGTGCCAGGCCCACTTGCCAACTAGTGCCACCAATCATATTTGTTATAACAGTAGTGTAAATATTTTTAAAAAAACTTTTTTGACTGTGAAACATCAGTCTGTTAGTGTAATCTAACTGAAGTTGCCTGCCTGCCAGCATGTGTGCCAGGCCCACTTGCCAAGTTAGTGGCACCACTCATATTTGTTGTAACAGTAGTGTAAATATTTAAAAAAAAAAAAACTTTTTTGACTGTGAAACATCAGTCTGCTAGTGCAATCGAATTGCAGTTGCCTGTCTGCCAGCGTGTGTGCCAGGCCCACTTGCCAACTAGTGCCACCAATCATATTTGTTATAACAGTATTGTAAATATTTAAAAAAAAAAATTTTTGACAGTGAAACATCAGTCAGCTAGTGTAATCTAATTGCAGTTGCCTGCCTGCCAGCGTGTTTGCCAGGCCCACTTGCCAACTAGTGCCACCACTCATATTTGTTATAACAGTAGTGTAAATATTTAAAAAAAAAAAAACTTTTTTGACTGTGAAACATCAGTCTGCTAGTGCAATCGAATTGCAGTTGCCTGCCTGCCAGCGTGTGTGCCAGGCCCACTTGCCAAGTTAGTGGCACCACTCATATTTGTTGTAACAGTAGTGTAAATATTTTTTAAAAAAACTTTTTGACTGTGAAACATCAGTCTGCTAGTGCAATCGAATTGCAGTTGCCTGCCTGAAAGGGTGTGTGCCAGGCCCACTTGCCAACTAGTGCCACCAATCATATTTGTTATAACAGTATTGTAAATATTTAAAAAAAACTTTTTTACTGTGAAACATCATTCAGCTAGTGTAATCTAATGGCAGTTGCCTGCCTGCCTGCCAGCGTGTGTGCCAGGCCCACTTGCCAACTAGTGCCACCAATCATATTTGTTATAACAGTAGTGTAAATATTTTAAAAACTTTTTTGACTGTGAAACATCAGTCTGCTAGTGTAATCTAATTGAAGTTGCCTGCCTGCCAGGGTGTGTGCCAGGCCCACTTGCCAACTAGTGCCACCAATCATATTTGTTGTAACAGTAGTGTAAATATTTTAAAAAAAACTTTTTGGACTGTGAAACATCAGTCTACAATTGTAATCTTATTGCATTTGCCTGCCTGCCAGCGTGTGTGCCAGGCCCACTTGCCAAGTTAGTGGCACCACTCATATTTGTTGTAACAGTAGTTTAAATATTTAAAAAATTACCATTTTTGACTGTGAAACATCAGTCTGCTTTTTTGTGTCAGGCTCACAGCGTATACTGTGCCCACTTGCCCAGTGCTACCACTCATATCTTGTTTAATAGTAGTGTAAGTCTACATTTACACAGCATATACTGTGGTTCATTGCTCTATGCCAGCCACCACTCATATCTGCTTATAACATTATTTTAAATTTAAAAAAAAACTTTTTTACAGAGCATACTGTGGTTAATTGCTTCGCCACCATGGCTATCAGCCACAACCATATGTGCTTAACCTTTTTTTAAATTAAAAAAAACAAACTTTAAATCATTTTGCTAGTGTAATCTAATTTTATTTTCTATCAGGCCTGTGTGTATCTGACTTACAGAGCCTACTGTGGTTAATTGCTGCCCTACCAAGGCTAGTAGCCACGACTCATATGTGCTTAACCTTTTTCTTTAAATTAAAAAAAAAAAACTTTAAATCATTTTGCTAGTGTAATCTAATTTTATTTTCTATCAGGCCTGTGTGTATCTGACTTACAGAGCCTACTGTGGTTAATTGATGCCCTACCAAGGCTAGCAGTCATGACTCATATGTGCTTAACCTTTTTCTTTAAATTAAAAAAAAAAAACCTTTAAATCATTTTGCTAGTGTCATCTATTTTTATTTTCTATCAGGCCTGTGTGTTTTGCTGACTTACAGAGCATACTGTGTTTAATTGCTGCCCTCCATAGTCTATCAGCCACGACTCATATGTGCTTAACCTTTTTTTAAATTCCAAAAAAAACTTTAAATCATTTTGCTAGTGTAATCTAATTTTATTTTCTATCAGGCCTGTGTGTATCTGACTTACAGAGCCTACTGTGGTTAATTGGTGCCCTACCAAGGCTAGCAGCCATGACTCATATGTGCTTAACCTTTTTCTTTAAATTAAAAAAAAAACTTTCAATCATTTTGCTAGTGTAATCTAATTTTATTTTCTATCTTGCCTGTGTGTATCTGACTTACAGAGCCTACTGTGGTTAATTGCTGCCCTACCAAGGCTAGCAGCCACGACTCATATGTGCTTAACCTTTTTCTTTAAATAAAAAAAAAAACCTTTAAATCATTTTGCTAGTGTAATCTAATTTTATTTTCTATCAGGCCTGTGTGTATCTGACTTACAGAGCCTACTGTGTTTAATTGCTGCCCTACGTAGCAGCCAGCCAGAGCCACCACTCATCTTTGCTTAACATTATTTTAAATTTAAAATAAAAACTTTTAATTTATTTTGCTAGTGTAATCTAATTTCATTTTCTATCAGGCCTGTGTGTTTCTCACTTACACAGCATACTGTGGTAAATTGCTGCCCTACCTACCAGCCACGACTCATATCTGCTTTACATTATTTTAAAGTTAAAAAAAAAAATTTAAATCATTTTTCTAGTGTAATCTAATTTCTTTTTCCATCAGGCCTGTGTGTTTCTGGCCCACATCATATAGTGTGACACAGATTAATATATTTTTTTTTTCCACCACTTATATCTGGTGTAACAACATTAGTGTAAATTTTATGTAATTTTTTTTTTTACATCAGTCCTCTTCTAGTGTTATTTAATTTTAGTTGCCAGGCTGCCATTAGTGCTAGCCTGTGTGTCAGGCTGCCAGCATATACTGTGCCTACTTCCATCCTCAGTGCCAGTCCACGACTCCTATCTGGTGTAACATAATATTACATTTTGTAAAAAAAACCTTTTACATCACTCTTTGAGTGTTATTTAATATTAGTTCACAGGCCAGCCTGCCACCACTAGTGCCAGCCTGTGTGTCAGGCTGCCAGCACATACTGTGCCTAGTTCTATCCTGAGTGCCATTACTCCTATCTGTTGTAACATTTTTTTAACTTTTTTAAAAACAAACTGTTACATCATTCTTCTATTGTTATTTAATTGCAGTTTCCTGCCTGCCAGCGTGTGTGCCAGGCCCACTAGCCAACTAGTGCCACCAATCATATTTGTTGTAACAGTATTGAAAAAATTGTAAATCATAACTTTTTAGACTGTGATTCTTCAGTCTCCTAATGCCATTGAATTGCAGTTGCCTGCCTGCCAGCGTGTGTGCCAGGCCCACTAGCCAAGTAGTGCCACCAATCATATTTGTTGTAACAGTATTGAAAAAATTGTAAATCATAACTTTTTAGACTGTGAATCATCAGTTTGCTAGTGCCTTTGAATTGCAGTTTCCTCCTGCCTGCCAGCGTGCGTGCCAGGCCCACTAGCCACTAATGCCACCAATCATATTTGTTGTAACAGTATTGAATTTTTTTTAATTCATAACTTTTTTGACTGCGAATCTTCAGTCTCCTAGTGCCATTGAATTGCAGTTGCCTGCCTGCCTGCCAGCGCGTGTGCCAGGCCCACTTGCCAACTAGTTACACCAATCATATTAGTTGTAACAGTATTGTAAACATTTAAAATAAAAAATTGTTAGACTGTGAATCATCAGTTTGCTAGTGCCATTGAATTGCAGTTTCCTCCTGCCTGCCAGCGTGTGTGCCAGGCCCCCTAGCCAACTAGTGCCACCATTCATATTTGTTGTAACAGTATTGAATTTTTTTAAAATCATAACTTTTTTGACTGTGAATCTTCAGTCTCCTAGTGCCATTGAATTGCAGTTGCCTGCCTGCCAGCGTGTGTGCCAGGCCCACTAGCCACTAGTGCCACCAATCATATTTGTTGTAACAGTATTGAAAAATTCTTAAATCATAACTTTTTTGACTGTGAATCTTCAGTCTCCTAGTGCCATTGAATTGCAGTTGCCTGCCTGCCAGCGTGTGTGCCAGGCCCACTTGCCAACTAGTTTCACCAATCATATTTGTTGTAACAGTATTGTAAAAATTTAAATTAAAAAATTGTTAGACTTTGAATAATCAGTTTGCTAGTGCCATTGAATTGCAGTTTCCTCCTGCCTGCCAGCATGTGTGCCAGGCCCACTAGCCACTAGTGCCACCAATCATATTTGTTTTAACAGTATTGAAAAATTCTTAAATCATAACTTTTTTGACTTTGAATCTTCAGTCTCCTAGTGCCATTGAATTGCAGTTGCCTGTCTGCCAGCGTGTGTGCCAGGCCCACTTGCCAACTAGTTACACCAATCATATTAGTTGTAACAGTATTGTAAACATTTCAAATAAAAAATTGTTAGACTGTGAATCAGTTTGCTAGTGCCATTGAATTGCAGTTTCCTCCTGCCTGCCAGCGTGTGTGCCAGGCCCACTAGCCACTAGTGCCACCAATCATATTTGTTGTAACAGTATTGAAAAATTCTTAAATCATAACTTTTTTGACTGTGAATCTTCAGTCTCCTAGTGCCATTGAATTGCAGTTGCCTGTCTGCCAGCGTGTGTGCCAGGCCCACTTGCCAACTAGTTACACCAATCATATTAGTTGTAACAGTATTGTAAAAATTTAAAATAAAAAATTGTTAGACTGTGAATCATCAGTTTGCTAGTGCCATTGAATTGCAGTTTCCTCCTGCCTGCCAGCGTGTGTGCCAGGCTCACTAGCCACTAGTGCCACCAATCATATTTGTTGTAACAGTATTGAAAAATTCTTAAATCAAAACTTTTTTTTACTGTGAATCTTCAGTCTCCTAGTGCCATTGAATTGCAGTTGCCTGTCTGCCAGCGTGTGTGCCAGGCCCACTTGCCAACTAGTTACACCAATCATATTAGTTGTAACAGTATTGTAAAAATTTCAAATAAAAAATTGTTAGACTGTGAATCAGTTTGCTAGTGCCATTGAATTGCAGTTTCCTCCTGCCTGCCAGTGTGTGTGCCAGGCCCACTAGCCAACTAGTGCCACCAATCATATTTGTTGTAACAGTATTGAAATTGTTTTAAATCATAACTTTTTTGACTGTGAATCTTCAGTCTCCTAGTGCCATTGAATTGCAGTTGCCTGCCTGCCAGCGTGTGTGCCAGGCCCACTTGCCAACTAGTTACACCAATCATATTTGTTGTAACAGTATTGTAAAAATTTAAATTAAAAAATTGTTAGACTGTGAATAATCAGTTTGCTAGTGCCATTGAATTGCAGTTGCCTGCCTGCCAGCGTGTGTGCCTGACCCACTTGCCAACTAGTTACACCAATCATATTTGTTGTAACAGTATTGTAAAAATTTCAAATAAAAAATTGTTAGACTGTGAATCATCAGTTTGCTAGTGCCATTGAATTGCAGTTTCCTCTTGCCTGCCAGCATGTGTGCCAAGCCCACTAGCACCACCAATCATATTTGTTGTAACAGTATTGTAAAAATTTCAAATAAAAAATTGTTAGACTGTGAATCTTCAGTCTCCTAGTGCCATTGAATTGCAGTTGCCTGCCTGCCAGCGTGTGTGCCAGGCCCACTTGCCAACTAGTTACACCAATCATATTTGTTGTTACAGTATTGTAAAAATTTAAATTAAAAAATTGTTAGACTGTGAATCATCAGTTTTCTAGTGCCATTGAATTGCAGTTTCCTCCTGCCTGCCAGCGTGTGTGCCAGACCCACTAGCACCACCAATCATATTTGCTGTAACAGTATTGAAAAATTCTTAAATCATAACTTTTTTGACTGTGAATCATCAGTTTGCTAGTGCCATTGAATTGCAGTTTCCTCCTGCCTGCCAGCGTGTGTGCCTGGCCCACTAGCCACTAGTGCCACCAATCATATTTGTTGTTACAGTGTTGTAAAAATTTAAATAAAAAAATTGTTAGACTGTGAATCATCAGTTTGCTAGTGCCATTGAATTGCAGTTTCCTCCTGCCTGCCAGCGTGTGTGCCAGGCCCACTAGCGCCACTAATCATATTTGTTGTAACAGTATTGAAATTTTTTTAAATCATAACTTTTTTGACTGTGAATCTTCAGTCTCCTAGTGCCATTGAATTGCAGTTGCCTGCCTGCCTGCCAGCGTGTGTGCCAGGCCCACTTGCCAACTAGTTACACCAATCATATTTGTTGTAACAGTATTGAATTTTTTTTAAATCATAACTTTTTTGACTGTGAATCTTCAGTCTCCTAGTGCCATTGAATTGCAGTTGCCTGCCTGCCAGCGTGTGTGCCAGGCCCACTTGCTGTTTCCAAGTAGTGCCACCCATCATATTTGTTCTAACAGTATTGTCAATTTTTGTAAAAAAAAATTTAGACTAAGAAGAATGACTCAGCTAGTTTAATCTAATTGCACTTGCCGTACTCCCAGCGTGTGTGCCAGACAGGCCCATTTGCCAACTAGTGCCAACAATCATATTTGTTGTCACAGTACTTCTAATATTTTAAAAATAAACATTTTTGACTTTGAAACATCAGTCTTTTTTTGTTGACAGTCTCACAGCATATACTGTGCCCACTTGCCCAGTGCCACCACTCATAATTTGTGTTATAAAATTGTTTGTAAGTGTACATTTAAAAGAAAATGACAGGCAGAGGCAGGCCACCCCGCAGGTTCCATCGTGGTCATGGTGCTGTGATTCCTTTAGACCCTACAAATATGCACATTGTTCAGACGCCGGGTGCCAGGGGGGACGCGAAAAGTTCTGAGGAGGACCTAGTTGAATGGCTAACACAGGACACCCAATCTTCTACAGCTTCCGCTCCTATTCCTCCTAACCTTGACGCACCATCTACTTCCAGCTGTGCTTTTGGCACGTCTCAAGTGACTAGTGCCACTCGCCCGCCTGTCGCCACCACCAACACTAGCACCACAGCCGCTTCACTTGATCTGTCACAGGAGTTATTGACACATCAGTTGGAAGAAATGAGTGATGCGCAACCATCATTGACATTGAGGATGTAGATAACAGTGATATGTCTCAGTCAGGCAGCATTACAGACATGGAGGTACGGTGTGATGATGATGATGTTGTACCCACTGATGCTTCCTTTCTTGATGTGTCAGAAACAAGTGAAGCGGTTGATGATGATGTGTCGGTGGATGTCACGTGGGTGCCTGCTAGAAGAGACGAAGAAGAGGGGTAAAGTTCAGATGGGGAGACAGAGAGGAGGAGGAGGAGACGAGTTGGAAGCAGGGGGAGGTCGTCGCAAGGAGCTAGTGGCGCAATCAGACAGCATGCATCGGCAGCCGGGGTCAGCCTGACAGCACGCCGATGCCCATCAACACATGCTGTTGCCACCACCAAAGTGCCATCATCGCAGAGCTCTGCAGTGTGGCATTTTTTTTGTGTGTCTGCCTCTGACAACAGCAATGCCATTTGCAACCTGTGCCAAAAGAAACTGAGTCGTGGGAAGTCCAACACCCACCTAGGTACAACTGCTTTGCGAAGCCACATGGTCTCCCATCACAAACGCCGATGGGAAGAACACATGAGTAGAAGCTGCACACAAACTGAAAGCCACCCTCCTCCTCCTGCTCCAGCATCTTCAGCCACGTCAACCACTGCTGTCCTCCTTGCCCCCTCTCAACCATCCTCCACTGAGTCTCTCTTACGTAGCAGTTCCTGGTCATCTGCCCAGTCAGGTGTCTGTCAAGGACATGTTTGAGCGTAAGAAGCCAATTTCTCAAAGTCACCCCCTTGACCGGCATCTGACTTGTCTGAACTCTTAGCCCGCCAGCTTTTACCATACAAGCTGGTGGAGTCTGATGCTTTCAAAAAAAATTGTATCTATTGGGACACCGCAGTGGAAGGTACCTGGCAGAAATTTATTTTCACAAAAGGCAATCCCAAACCTGTACTCTGTTGTGCGAAAGGAAGTAATGGCATGTCTGGCACACAGCGTTGGGGCAAGGGTCCTTATGACCACGGATAGCTGGTCTGCAAAGCATGGTCAGGGCAGGTATATCACCTACACTGCGCATTGGGTAAACCTGCTGACGTCTGACAAGCATTGAATGCGTGGCTCTGCAGAAGAGTTGGTGACACCGCCACGACTTGCAGGCAGGCCTGCTGCTACCTCCTCTACTCCTCCTACTCCATCCTCTTCCATAAACTCTTCCATAACCTCTTCCTCGGCTGAGTCCTCTTCTGCGTCTTGCTCCACATCAATGGCACCCCCCAGCTCCCCAGGTACTATTCCACATCCCGGATACTGTAATGTCACGCCGTCTTGGGGTTGACTTGCCTGAAAGCGAGAGTCACACCGCACCAGCACTCCTGACCACCCTGAACGCACAGGTGGATCAGTGGCTGACTCCGCACCAACTGGAGATTGGTATGGTTGTTTCTGACAATGGAAGTAATTTGGTGGCGACATTGAAATTGGGCAAGTTGACACATGTGCCGTGCATGGCACATGTGTGTAATCTGATTGTACAATGATTCATGTATAAGTACCCAGGCTTACAGGACATCCTGAAGCAGGCCAGGAAGGTGTGTGGCCATTTCAGGCATTCCAACACGGCCATGGCGCACTTGTCCAATATCCAGCGTCAAAACAACCTGCCAGTGCGGCGCTTGATTTGCGACAGCCCGACACGATGGAATTCAACACTCCTAATGTTTGACCGCCTGCTCCAACAAGAAAAAGCTGTTAATGAGTATTTGTATGACCGGGGTGCTAGGACAGCCTCTGGGGAGCTGGGGATTTTTTTGTCAAATTACTGGACGCTCATGCGCAACGCCTGTAGGCTCATGCGTCCTTTTGAGGAGGTGACAAACCTTGTCAGTCGCACCGAAGGCACCATCAGCGACATCATACCATTTGTTTTCTTCCTGGATTGTGCCCTGCGAAGAGTGCTGGATCAGGCCCTCGATGAGTGTGAAGAGGAAGAGTTGTGGTGTCCATCACCACCACAAACAGCCTTATCAGCATTGCATCCTCTTGTGAGGAAGAGGAGTCAGAGGAGGAATGTGGCTTTGAGGAGGAGGAGGAAGACCAAGCACAACAGGCATCCCAGGGTGCTTGTTGTTGTCACCTCTCTGGTACCCGTGGTGTTGTACATGGCTGGGGGGAAGAAGATACCCTCAGTGAGATCAGTGAGGACGAGGAACGGGACATGATTAGCTCGGCATCCAACCTTGTGCAAATGGGTTCTTTCATGCTGTCGTGCCTGTTGAGGGACCCTCGTATAAAAAAGCTGAAGGAGAACGACCTGTACTGGGTGTCCACGCTACTAGACCCCCGGTATAAGCATAAAGTGCCTGAAATGTTACCAAATGCACGCAAATCGGAAAGGATGGAGCATTTTAAAAATAAATTAAAAACTATGCTTTACACAGCGTATAAGGGTGATGTCACAGAAAATGGGAATGTAACAGGGGAAGAGATGAAAGTAATCCTCCTCCTCCCACGACCACGGCGGCAAGGACAGGACACTTTCCTGACGTCTTGTTGATGGAAGACATGCGGACCTTTTTAACTCCCATGCATTGCCACAGCCTTTCGGGATCCAGCCTCAGAGAAAGACTCAACCGACAGGTAGCAGACTACCTAGCATTAACTGCGGATCTCGACACTCTGAGGAGCGATGGACCCCTTGACTACTGGGTGTGCAGGCTTGACCTGTGGCCTGAGCTATCCCAATTTGCAATTGAACTTCTGACCTGCCCCGCTTCAAGTGTCCTGTCCGAAAGGACCTTCAGTGCAGCAGGAGGTTTTGTCACTGAGAAGAGAAGTCGCCTAGGTCAAAAAAGTCTTGACTATCTCACCTTTATTACAATGAATGAGGGATGGATCCTGAAGGGACTGACATTGGGCGATACATTTGAGTAAAAAGGCCTGATGATGAGATGAGCTGGCTTGGGCTACAACTGGTACACACGCTGGCTTTTTTTTTCTTATAATGCAGGATGACTTGCGTGACTTATCCACCAACAACTAGTGTTCAAGCCGCAAGCTTTTAGGGCACTTTCTAAATGTTTTACAAACATCAATTTTTCTGGCCGCTGCTACAGCAGTGGCTGCAACAATACCCAATTTTTCAGTCATTTGTACATGCCTAATTTTTCTGGCCTCTGCTGCTGCTCTGTGGCTACAAAACTCAAAGCAAAAAAAAAGGCACATAACAGTGATTAAACTGTTAAGAATAGTACAACTTAACAAACCACTCATATCTGGTGGACCATTAAATTGCACGCGCAGAGCCCCAAATTTGAAGGAGGAGGACCGACCAAGCATCTTTATCCGTCTCTTGGTTGCTCTAAAATATCTCAGGGTTCCATCTATGCCATACCTATAGTTTATTGTGCAAAAGGGTGGCATATGTGGTGTTTCATGCTGTTGTGCCTGTTGAGGTTCGTGGCCCATGGTATAAAAAGGCTGAAGGAGAACGACCTGTACTGGGTGTCCAAGCACATTTTTTGTTAAATGTTCCCGTTTCCTCTCAATTATCTCCGGGTTCCTCAAATCAATGCCATACCTGTACTCAATTGTGCAAAAGGATGGCATATGTGGTGTTTCATGCTGTTGTTCCTGTTGAGGTTCGTGGGCCATCTTATTAAAAGGCTGAAGGAGAACAAAGTGTACTGGTTGTCCAAGCTTCTTTTTCCATCTCCCGGTTCCTAAAAATTATCTCCGGGTTTCTAAAATGGATGCCATACCTGTACTCTATTGTGCAAAAGGATGGCATATGTGGTGTTTCCTGCAGTTGTTTCTGTTGAGGGTGCTGGACCCTCGTCTAAAAAGGCTGAAGGAGAATGACCTGTACTGGGTGTCCAAGCATGTTTTTTTGGCCAATTTAACGTTTCCCAAAAATTATCTCTGGGTTTCTAAAATCAATGCCTTACCTGTACTCTATTGTTCAAAAGGATGGAAAATGTCCTCTTTCCAGCTGTTTTTTCTGTTGAGGGTCCTGGACCCTCTTATAAAAAGGCTGAAGGAGAAAGAAGTGTACTGGGTGTCTAATCATTTTTTTGGTTCAATTTCCGTTTCCTAAAAATTATCTCTGGGTTTCTAAAATCAATGCTGTACCTGTACTCTATTGTTCAAAAGGATGCCATATGTCCTCTTTCCTGCTGTTGTTTCTGTTGAGGGTCCTGGACCCTCTTATAAAAAGACCGAAGGAGAAAGAAGTGTACTGGGTGTCCAATCAATGTTTTTTTCTATTTCCTGTTTCCTAAAAATTATCTCTGGGTTTCTAAAATCAATGCCTTACCAAGTTACCTGTACTCTATTGTTCAAAAGGATGCCATATGTCCTCTTTCCTGCTGTTGTTTCATATGAGGGTCCTGGAGCCTCTTATAAAAAGGCTGAAGTAGAAAGAAGTGTACTGGGTGTCCAATAATTTTTTTGGTTCAATTTCCCTGTTCCAACAAATTATCTCTGGGTTTCTAAATTCAATGCCTTACCTGTAATCTATTGTTCAAAAGGATGCCATATGTCCTCTTTCCTGCTGTTGTTTCTGTTGAGGGTCCTGGACCCTCTTATAAAAAGGCAGAAGGAGAAAGAAGTGTACTGGGTGTCCAATCAATGTTTTTTTTCTATTTCCCGTTTCCTAAAAATGTCCTCTTTCCTGCTGTTGTTTGATATGAGGGTCCTGGAGCCTCTTATAAAAAGGCTGAAGTAGAAAGAAGTGTACTGGGTGTCCAATAATTTTTTTGGTTAAATTTCCCTGTTCCAACAAATTATCCCGGGTTTCTAAAATCAATGCCTTACCTGTAATCTATTGTTCAAAAGGATGCCATATGTCCTCTTTCCTGCTGTTGTTTCTGTTGAGGGTCCTGGACCCTCTTATAAAAAGGCCGAAGGAGAAAGAAGTGTACTGGGTGTCCAATCAATGTTTTTTACTATTTCCTGTTTCCTAAAAATTATCTCTGGGTTTCTAAAATCAATGCCTTACCTGTACTCTATTGTTCAAAAGGATGCCATATGTCCTCTTTCCTGCTGTTGTTTCATATGAGGGTCCTGGAGCCTCTTATTAAAAGGCTGAAGGAGAAAGAAGTGTACTGGGTGTCCAATCATTTTTTTGGTTCAATTTCACTGTTCCAACAAATTATCTCGGGGTTTCTAAAATCAATGCCTTACCTGTAATCTATTGTTCAAAAGGATGCCATATGTCCTCTTTCCTGCTGTTGTTTCTGTTGAGGGTCCTGGACCCTCTTATAAAATGGCCAAAGGAGAAAGAAGTTTACTGGGTGTCCAATCATTTTTTTGGTTCAATTTCCCTGTTCCAACAAATTATCTCTGGGTTTCTAAAATCAATGCCTTACCTGTACTCTATTGTTCTAAAGGATGCCATATGTCCTCTTTCCTGCTGTTGTTTTTGTTGAGGGTCCTGGACCCTCTTATAAAAAGGCTGAAGTAGAAAGAAGTTTACTGGGTGTCCAATAATTTTTTTGGTTCAATTTCCCTGTTCCAACAAATTATCTCCGGGTTTCTAAAATCAATTCCTTACCTGTACTCTATGGTTTGAAAGAATGCCATATGTCCTCTTTCCTGCTGTTGTTTCATATGAGGGTCCTGGAGCCTCTTATAAAAAGGCTGAAGTAGAAAGAAGTGTACTGGGTGTCCAATCATTTTTTTGGTTCAATTTCCCGGTTCCAACAAATTATCTCCAGGTTTCTAAAATCAATGCCTTACCTGTAATCTATTGTTCAAAAGGATGCCATATGTCCTCTTTCCTGCTGTTGTTTCTGTTGAGGGTGCTGGACCCTCTTATAAAAAGGCCGAAGGAGAACGACCTTTACTATACTGGGTGTCCAAGCATGGTTTCTTGTTCAATTTCACGGTTCCTAAAAATTATCTCCGTGTTCCTAAAACCAATGCCATACCTGTACTCTATTGTTCAAAAAGATGGCATATGTGGTGTTTCATTCTGTTGTGGCTGTTGAGGGTCGTGGGTCATCGTATAAAATGGATGAAGTAGAACGACCTGTACTGCCTTGCTGCTCCTTTTAGGCAGGCCAGCTCTTTGCATACATGCCCACAGACTCTGTAACGGATGCCTCTTTTAGGGAGAGGTGCAGCCATAATGCAGGGTCAGAACCTCTGCCTGCAACTGGTATACTTAATTTTGCGAAAGGAAGTAACCTTACCATGGTTCCCTGACCGCACGTCTTGTTGTTATATTTTGGTGAGGGTAATCATGATGGCCATGTAGACCACCCTCGAGAGGCCTTGAAGTAACAGGGATGAAAGTGCTAAGAATAGTACTAATTTACACAACCGAGTTAGCCATGTGTCTTAGTCCAAGACCACATGTTTTTTTTTTTGTTTGGTGCGGCTAATCATGCAGGCCATATAGACCTCCCACCATTCAGTGTTGTAACAGGTATTAAACTAATAAGAACAGTACTACCAAAATACAGCCAATTAACGGGCTTTCAAGAGCCAAGGTTTTATTGTTGTACTTTGTTAGGCTAATCATGATGGCCATGTAGACCACCCCCGAGAGGCCTTGAAGTAACAGGGATGAAAGTGCTAAGAATAGTACTACTTTACACAACCGAGTTACAAGTAGTAAGAAGTGAATACAGCGCCAACAAGAGGCCAAGGGATAAATATACTCACAGAGAGATAAAAGAAGATTATTTAATGAACCATGTTAAAAAGCATCAGTAATAAAAGACTATATATAAAAAATGTAAAAAGCACATATAAATAAAATTACAAATACAGGAATATCTTACAGAAGCGGCTCAAAGGGCCAAAGCTGATAATTACAATAAAAACAGAGGTAATAACAGGTGATCAGTGTGAGTGGTACACCAGAATAAGAGTGTATACTAATAAAACAGAATTAGCCTAAGTACAACTGTAGCAAGTGCATCAAGCAAAAAACTAATAAACAATAATACAAACAATAGTGTTCAAAATTAGTGTTACAAAAATAGTGTTCCAAAAAATAGAAAAATGCACTGCAGTGCAAAAAAAGGGGGGTAGCAAAATAATTGTATAGATACAATCAAATAGTGAGTGAGTGCAAATGGATATAAAAATGCTAGCTACTTAATCCAGTGAGGTTAAGATATAATTAAATAAAATACACAATATGCAATAACATAAAAAATAAAATACACAATATGCAATAACATAAAAAATAAAATATAAAATATAATCCAAAAAAGTGTTCAAAAAGTTGATCAACAAATGTTAGTGAAGAACAAAAATAAGTCAATCAAAACTAAAAAATGGAAAAAAATGGGTGATGAAAAGCAAGGTGAAAGTGAGGAAATTGATTCCTTCCAATGTTAGTTACTTTAACAGATCCAAATTCCTGAGTGTGGTTGCTGAAGTAGCTGATTGGATCCTAGCACCTGTCAGCTGCTCCTATGGTATCCTAAAAAGTGTCCCTGTAAAAAAAGAAATTCACAACATAGTGTATCCAATATGAGAATGTAGTAAAGATTAAAGTAATGCTTACCAATATGTCAATGCGTTTCTGCCCTCAAAAAAGGGCCTTTCTCAAGACTAGAATATTGGTAATGGCAGCTGGCCTTATATACAGTTTAGAAGTAGCCTATATGATAGTTTAATTGATTAATTGTATTGTTTGGGCGCCAAATCCCTCCACTTCCTGTGTAACATCTAAAAGATTCCCCCATAAAGTGTAGCATCACTTCCTGTGTAACATCTAAAAGATTCCCCTCCACTTCCTGTGTAACATCTAAAAGATTCCCCCATAAAGTGTAGCATCACTTCCTGTGTAACATCTAAAAGATTCCCCTCCACTTCCTGTGTAACATCTAAAAGATTCCCCCATAACGTGTAGTATCACTTCCTGTGTAACATCTAAAAGATTCCCCTCCACTTCCTGTGTAACATCTAAAAGATTCCCCCATAAAGTGTAGCATCACTTCCTGTGTAACATCTAAAAGATTCCCCCATATGGCAAACCGGAAGTATATACATTTTCCCGGATTAATTTTATGCATATCTAAATATTTAGGTCATTCAAAAGGCATGTATATGGCCTTAGATTTATCCAGTTGTTTCTTTCTCAATTGCCGGTATCTTTGTTTTGGCTTACCAGTTTCAAGCCCAATATCGGAGCTACCCGGTAGTGACGTAACCGTTGACGTCACTTCTGGTCCGGCGATATTACATAGACATTAGCATGCTGTACAATGCTAATATATGCGGCTGTCAGTTACGCCTCCAATCTAGTATATTAAATCCTTAGAGAGCCCTGGGGATAAAGATGTCAGAACAATGCCCACCAATGTGTCAATAAAGGGGATAAGTGTCAAGGCACTATTGGCCCTCAAACGTTATAACGATAGATAAAGGCTATGTAATCACAAACATTGACATTTACAAAAAACTAACACATATTTTATGTCAGTGGGACAAAGGAAACAATAAAAACAATAACGGCAAGTATTTTTGGAAATGAAATAACGGTTTTGTTATCTATTTCTTTTAAGTCCAAAGGGGTCAGATAATATTTTCTTTCTATAACCATATTTTATATATCCATCATTATACTAGTAGATGGATTGAATGATCTCAAATATTATAATATGTGTTAACATATTGTCAAAGTGTGTTTAAGATACACTGGTAGTGGATTAAGTGATCTTAAATATTATAATATGTGTTAACATATTGTTAAAATATTTTGAGATATGTTTGACATTTCATAAAGAGAAGAGAAGTTGTATATACTTTTATGGATCCTTCAATGTCATTGAGCCATGCTCAGATGGTAAGATCTCGCATATTTATAAGAAATAAAGTTATTTTAATTTATTTTATAAAAGATCAGAATCATAGTGAGAGGAGGAAGAAATTAACCTGTGATGAATTATTTACAGAGGGCAAACTGCTTAGTTATTAAAAAAGTCCTAGAATGTATTTTTTATATATATATATATATATATATATATATATATATATATATATATATATATATATATATATATATATATATATATATATATATACATATATATATATATATATATATATATATATATATCGTTTGCTCCAAAATTTGAGCATAGAGAATACAAAGTCCCAATAGAAACCATTTGGACTTAGTTGTCCATCTATCTGATATGTATAATTAGTTATATGTATATAAAGATATAGATAAAACCAGGACATGGTATCTCATATTTAGCGAGAAATAAAAGGGATATGTACCTGATTCTGGTCGCATAAATATATTAGATTACAACGCCATCATAGTAATTGAATAAGGAAACTAGTGATAGCTGGACAAGTCCAGTGTATAAATTTCTATGTCAGAGAAAGAAACATTCAAGTGTATGCTCATGAATGTAATTAAGGGTATATATATAAAAGGGTATATAAATAGGAAACAGTCTACATTTGCTGTTTAATAGTTTAGAACTAGAACAATAGAGGAAAATAGAGGAAAAAGCCTTCTTCTTATGTTAATAGGATAACTGTATAGATGTCCACACTAATTGCTTTGAAGATTGAATCTGCAAAACCTACTTTTAAATCATTCTAACCCACAATTATATAGTATTGTGGAGCTTAGATTTTAATGGTGATCAGAAGATCAAACAGAAGATGGTAAACAAATATGTGGTAGGGTGAAGGGTAACCTCAAGCAGACAAAAATTGATACGCAATTAATGAGTAAAAATGGATGAATTTCTATATATTTGGGTGGAGGGCTACAATGCCTATATAATGAGACTTTGGATTGGATATATACGATACCGGACCTTCTATAAATTTAGGTCTTTATAAAGGCTAAATTGTGTAATAACCCAGAAGCTTTAAAACAGTGGGTTTATAGAATTCTAAATGAGTGGGTTTAAACTGGTAAGCCAAAACAAAGATACCGGCAATTGAGAAAGAAACAACTGGATAAATCTAAGGCCTTATACATGCCTTTTGAATGACCTATATATTTAGATATGTATAAAATTAATCCGGGAAAATTTATATACTTCCGGTTTGCCATATGGGGGAATCTTTTAGATGTTACACAGGAAGTGATGCTACACTTTATGGGGGAATCTTTTAGATGTTACACAGGAAGTGGAGGGGAATCTTTTAGATGTTACACAGGAAGTGATGCTACACTTTATGGGGGAATCTTTTAGATGTTACACAGGAAGTGGAGGGGAATCTTTTAGATGTTACACAGGAAGTGATGCTACACTTTATGGGGGAATCTTTTAGATGTTACACAGGAAGTGGAGGGATTTGGCGCCCAAACAATACAATTAATCAATTAAACTATCATATAGGCTACTTCTAAACTGTATATAAGGCCAGCTGCCATTACCAATATTCTAGTCTTGAGAAAGGCCCTTTTTTGAGGGCAGAAACGCGTTGACATATTGGTAAGCATTACTTTAATCTTTACTACATTCTCATATTGGATACACTATGTTGTGAATTTCTTTTTTTACAGGGACACTTTTTAGGATACCATAGGAGCAGCTGACAGGTGCTAGGATCCAATCAGCTACTTCAGCAACCACACTCAGGAATTTGGATCTGTTAAAGTAACTAACATTGGAAGGAATCAATATCCTCACTTTCACCTTGCTTTTCATCACCCATTTTTTCCATTTTTTAGTTTTGATTGACTTATTTTTGTTCTTCACTAACATTTGTTGATCAACTTTTTGAACACTTTTTTGGATTATATTTTATATTTTATTTTTTATGTTATTGCATATTGTGTATTTTATTTTTTATGTTATTGCATATTGTGTATTTTATTTAATTATATCTTAACCTCACTGGATTAAGTAGCTAGCATTTGTATATCCATTTGCACTCACTCACTATTTGATTGTATCTATACAATTATTTTGCTACCCCCCTTTTTTTGCACTGCAGTGCATTTTTCTATTTTTTGTAACACTATTTTTGTAACACTAATTTTGAACACTATTGTTTGTATTATTGTTTATTAGTTTTTTGCTTGATGCACTTGCTACAGTTGTACTTAGGCTAATTCTGTTTTATTAGTAAACACTCTTATTCTGGTGTACCACTCACACTGATCACCTGTTATTACCTCTGTTTTTATTGTAATTATCAGCTTTGGCCCTTTGAGCCGCTTCTGTAAGATATTCCTGTATTTGTAATTTTATTTATATGTGCTTTTTACATTTTTTATATATAGTCTTTTATTACTGATGCTTTTTAACATGGTTCATTAAATAATCTTCTTTTATCTCTCTGTGAGTATATTTATCCCTTGGCCTCTTGTTGGCGCTGTATTCACTTCTTACTACTTGTGCTTATTTTTTGGAGGTTGGTTAGGATCTCTGTTTGGATACAGCTTGGGGATTACCTTAGCGCTTGTACACACACCCTTTTTCACTATTACACAACCGAGTTAGCCATGGGTCTTAGTCCAAGACCGCATGTCTTTTTTTTTGGTTTGGTGCAGCTAATCATGCAGGCCATATAGACCTCCCACCATTCGGTGTTGTAACAGGTATTAAACTAATAAGAACAGTACTACCAAAATACAGCCAATTAACGGGCTTTCAAGAGCCAAGGTTTTATTGTTGTACTTTGTTAGGCTAATCATGATGGCCATGTAGACCACCCCCGAGAGGCCTTGAAGTAACAGGGATGAAAGTGCTAAGAATAGTACTACTTTACACAACCGAGTTAGCCATGGGTCTTAGTCCAAGACCGCATGTCTTTTTTTTTGTTTTGGTGCGGCTAATCATACAGGCCATATAGACCTCCCACCATTCGGTGTTGTAACAGGTATTAAACTAATAAGAACAGTACTACCAAAATACAGCCAATTAACAGGCTTTCAAGAGCCAAGGTTTTATTGTTGTACTTTGTTAGGCTAATCATGATGGCCATGTAGACCACCCCCGAGAGGCCTTGAAGTAACAGGGATGAAAGTGCTAAGAATAGTACTACTTTACACAACCGATTTAGCCATGGGTCAACGTCCAAGACCGCATGTTTTTATTTTTGGTTTGGTGCGGCTAATCATGAAGGCCATATAGACCTCCCACCATTCGGTTTTGTAACAGGTATTAAACTAATAAGAACAGTACTACCAAAATAAAGCCAATTAACAGGCTTTCAAGAGCCAAGGTTTTATTGTACTATGTTAGGCTAAACATGATGGCCATGTAGACCACCCCCGAGAGGCCTGGAAGTAACAGGGATGAAAGTGCTATGAATAGTACTACTTTAAACAGCCGAGTTAGCCATGGGTCTTAGTCCAAAACAGCATGTCTTTTTTTTGGTTTGGTGCAGCTAATCATGCAGGCCATATAGACCTCCCACCATTAGGGGTTGTAACAGGTATTAAACTAATAAGAACAGTACCAGTACCCATGGTAACACAACCTAGTTACCATGGGTCCCAGCCATGGGTCCCAGACCGCATGTTTTGTTGTTGTACTTTGTTAGGATAATCATGATGGCCATGTAGACCTCCCCCGAGAGGCCTGGAAGTAACAGCAATGAAAGTGCTAAGAATAGTACTACTTTAAACAGCCGAGTTAGCCATGGGTCTTAGTCCAAGACCGCATGCCTTTTTTTTTGGTTTGGTGCAGCTAATCATGCAGGCCATATAGACCTCCCACCATTCGGTGTTGTAACAGGTATTAAACTAATAAGAACAGTACTACCAAAATACAGCCAATTAACAGGTTTTCAAGAGCCAAGGTTTTATTGTACTATGTTAGGCTAAACATGATGGCCATGTAGACCACCCCCAAGAGGCCTGGAAGTAACAGGGATGAAAGTGCTAAGAATAGTACTACTTTAAATAACCGAGTTAGCCATGGGTCTTAGTCCAAGACCGCATGTCTTTTTTTTGGTTTGGTGCGGCTAATCATGCAGGCCATATAGACCTCCCACCATTAGGGGTTGTAACAGATATTAAACTAATAAGAACAGTACTACTTAACACAACCTAGTTACCATGGGTCCCAGAACGCATGTTTTGTTGTTGTACTTTGTTAGGATAATCATGATGGCCATGTAGACCTCCCCCGAGAGGCCTGGAAGTAACAGGGATGAAAGTGCTAAGAATAGTACTACTTTAAACAACCGAGTTAGCCATGGGTCTTAGTCCAAGACCGCATGCCTTTTTTTTTGGTTTGGTGCAGCTAATCATGCAGGCCATATAGACCTCCCACCATTCGGTGTTGTAACAGGTATTAAACTAATAAGAACAGTACTACAAAAATAAAACCAATTAACAGGCTTTCAAGAGCCAAGCTTTTATTGTACTATGTTAGGCTAAACATGATGGCCATGTAGACCACCCCCGAGAGGCCTGGAAGTAACAGGGATGAAAGTGCTAAGAATAGTACTACTTTAAACAACCGAGTTAGCCATGGGTCTTAGTCCAAGACCGCATGTCTTTTTTTTGGTTTGGTGTGGCTAATCATGCAAGCCATATAAACCTCCCACCATTAGGGGTTGTAACAGATATTAAACTAATAAGAACAGTACTACTTAACACAACCTAGTTACCATGGGTCCCAGACCGCATGTTTTGTTGTTGTACTTTGTTAGGATAATCATGATGGCCATGCAGACCTCCCCCGAGAGGCCTGAAAGTAACAGGGATGAAAGTGCTAAGCATAGTACTACTTTAAACAACCGAGTTAGCCATGGGTCTTAGTCCAAGACCGCATGCCTTTTTTTTTGGTTTGGTGCGGCTAATCATGCAGACCATATAGACCTCCCACCATTCGGTGTTGCAACAGGTATTAAACTAATAAGAACAGTACTACTTAACACAACCTAGTTACCATGGTTCCCAGACCGCATGTCTTATTATTATATTTTGTAAGGGTAATCATGCAGGCCATATAGACCTCCCCCGATAGGGTGAGTAACAGGTATTAAAATGCTAAGAACAGTACTACTTAACACAAACTTACCATGGGTCCCAGACCCAGAGCATATGTCTTATTATTATATTTTGTTAGGGTCATCATGCAGGCCATATAGACCTCCCCCGATAGGGTGAGTAACAGGTATTAAAATGCTTAGAACAGTACTACTTAACACAAGCTTGTTACCATGGGTCCCAGATCGCATGTCTTGTTATATTTTGTAAGGGTAATCATGCAGGCCATATAGACCTCCCCCGATAGGGTGAGTAACAGGTATTAAAATGCTAAGAACAGTACTACTTAACACAACCTTACCATGGGTCACAGAGCATATGTCTTATTATTATATTTTGTTAGGGTAATCATGAAGGCCATATAGACCGCCCCCGATAGGGTGAGTAACAGGTATTAAAATGCTAAGAACAGTACTACTTAACACAAACTTACCATGGGTCCCAGAGCATATGTCTTATTATTATATTTTGTTAGGGTAATCATGCAGGCCATATAGACCTTCCCCGATAGGGTGAGTAACAGGTATTAAAATGCTAAGAACAGTACTACTTAACACAACCTTACCATGGGTCCCAGACCCAGAGCAGATGTCTTATTATTATATTTTGTAAGGGTAATCATGCAGGCCATATAGACCTCCCCCGATAGGGTGAGTAACAGGTATTAAAATGCTAAGAACAGTACTACTTAACACAAACTTACCATGGGTCCCAGACCCAGAGCATATGTCTTATTATTATATTTTGTTAGGGTCATCATGCAGGCCATATAGACCTCCCCCGATAGGGTGAGTAACAGGTATTAAAATGCTTAGAACAGTACTACTTAACACAAGCTTGTTACCATGGGTCCCAGATCGCATGTCTTGTTATATTTTGTAAGGGTAATCATGCAGGCCATATAGACCTCCCCCGATAGGGTGAGTAACAGGTATTAAAATGCTAAGAACAGTACTACTTAACACAACCTTACCATGGGTCACAGAGCATATGTCTTATTATTATATTTTGTTAGGGTAATCATGAAGGCCATATAGACCGCCCCCGATAGGGTGAGTAACAGGTATTAAAATGCTAAGAACAGTACTACTTAACACAAACTTACCATGGGTCCCAGAGCATATGTCTTATTATTATATTTTGTTAGGGTAATCATGCAGGCCATATAGACCTTCCCCGATAGGGTGAGTAACAGGTATTAAAATGCTAAGAACAGTACTACTTAACACAACCTTACCATGGGTCCCAGACCCAGAGCAGATGTCTTATTATTATATTTTGTAAGGGTAATCATGCAGGCCGTATAGACCTCCCCCGATAGGGGGAGTTACAGAGATTAAAGTGCTAAGAATAGTACTACTTAACACAACCTAGTTACCATGGGTCCATGACCACATGTTTTGTTATTATACTTTGTCAGGGTAATCATGCAGGCCATATAGACCTCCCTTGATAGGGGGAGTAACAGGGATTACAGTTCTAAGAATAGTACTATTTAACACAACCTAGTTACCATGGGTCACAGACCAGATGTTTTGTTGTTATACTTTGTCATGGTAATCATGCAGGCCATATAGACCTCCCACCATTAGGGGTTGTAACAGATATTAAACTAATAAGAACAGTACTACTTTACACAACCTAGTTACCATGGGTCCCAGACCACATGTTTAATTATTATACTTTGTCAGGGTAATTATATATCTAACAAATCTATCTATTTATTTTCTATCGATTCTATCTAACTATCAATCTATGTATATCTATCCTATCTATCTATCTTGTGTCCGGACTGTTTTGAGACAGCCACTTGTGTTTTTGACAAATTTGAAGTAGGAGGACAGACCAATCATCTTCTTCCATCTCCCGGTTCCAGGCCATATAGACCTTCCCCGATAGGGGGAGTAACAGGTTGTAGTAAACTGCTAAGAATAGTACTACTTAACACACCACGGGTCCCAGACCGCATGTCTTATTGTTATACTCTGTCAGGGAAATTATATATATTTCAAATCTATCTATTTATCTATCAAATCGATCTAACTATCAAACGTATCTATCAAATGTATATTGCATCTATTGATCGATGTAATTCGTATCTATAGAATGTATATTACATATTTTGGTTGATGTAATTCGTATCTATCAAATGTATATTGCATCTTTGGATCGATAACATTCGTATCTATCAAATGGATATTGCATCTATTAATCGATGTAATTCGTGTCTATCAAATGTATATTGCATCTATTGATCTATGTAATTTGTATAGATCATATGTATATTGCATCGATTGAGCTATGTAATCTATGTATCTATCTATCAAATCTATCTATCCCGTGGTTGTGCAAATGGACTGTTTGCTGTTGTTTGCGTTGCGTTACACTTGGAGTTTGCTCTGTCACTGTGAAGCGGCCGTAACCCTTACACTACCTGATCGATACGACATCATAACTGATATTTTAAAGCACGTTATTGCAAACAATTTGGGAATGTTAGGTGATTTAGGCCCTTTATGGGTTAAAAGCAGACTCTGCATCAACTATGTAATTTTCCATGGGAGTTTTGACACGGATCCCCCTCCAGCATGCCACAGTCCCGGTGTTAGTCCCCTTGAAACAACTTTTCCATCACTATTGTGGCCAGAAAGAGTCCTTGTAGGTTTTAAAGTTCGCCTGCCTATTGAAGTCAATGGCGGTTCGACCGGTTCGCCGGTTCGCGAACAATACCGGAAGTTCGAGTCCGCCGTTCGCAAACCAAAATTTTTAAGTTTGCAACATCACTAATGGCTAACACAGTACACCCAATCTTCTACAGCTTCCTCTCCTAACCTTGACGCACCATCCACCTCCAGCTTAGCTTCGGGCACCTCTCAAGTGACCAGTGCCACTCGCCCTCCTGCCGCCACCACCAGCACTAGCACCACAGCCGCTTCACTTGATCTGTCAGAGGAGTTATTGACACATCAGTTGGAAGAAATGAGTGATGCGCAACCATCATTGACAGAGGATGTAGATAACAGTGATATGTCTCAGTCAGGCAGCATTACATACATGGACGTACGGTGTGATGATGATGGTGATGTTGTACTCGCTGCTGCTTCCTTTGTTGATATGTCAGATACAAGTGAAGCGGTTGATGATGATGCGTCCGTTGATGTCACGTGGGTGCCCTCTAGAAGAGAAGAAGAAGAGGGGGAAAGTTCAGATGGGGAGACAAAGAGGAGGAGGAGGAGACGAGTTGGAAGCAGGGGGAGGTCGTCGCAAGGAGATAGTGGCACAGTCAGACAGCATGCATCGGCACCCGGGGTCAGCCAGACAGCACGCCAATAAACGAATGCTGTTGCCACCACCAGAATGCCGTCATCGCAGAGCTCAGCAATTAAGTTTGATGTCACCTATAGATCTGCACTTGGCTCTGATCGATACTAGTATACCACTTGTTTACTACTAGGACCTTTTTGACCACAATAATTGTTCTGTCATTACGATACACTATTATCTTATTTTTGGTTGTATTCATTTATCCCTTTAACCATTCACGTAATGAAGACCCACTAGAATAGGAATAGCTTATAGATATACGCTACAGTCCAAGCAATGTCATCCCACAAAGCTGTAGAGACTAGATTACTTATCTTCTGTCGATATCAAATACTTTATTCCTAAAAGACTAGTGTGTTGTCAGACATTGATATTCAATTAGGCTCTGACACTTCTATAATGATATACGATATATACACAGGTACAATATAGTTATATCCACAATTTAATGTGATACACAACACTGATTGGTCCCATTCTATGTGATTGTGACCACTATATGGCGTAAGGATATTTTAGTATTCCACTATTGAGGTCCTATCCAAAGAAATAAGATACAATAAGGAACATCTAAGAGACTGAACTTATAGAGCTGTTAGGTCTCATTCAATTTAATTGTTTAGTAAGTGTTGTAAGGGTCCTGTCGAGATTTAAAGATTTAAAATATAATAAATATGTAGACTCAACCCTATTCGATATGATTACATTGGCATTGCATAGATCGAAAATGAGATAGATGCGATAATAATATCGCTATAGATCACATATCTCAGTAAACTTTAAACACTCCTCTGAAAGGTATCCAATCGGGATTCTTCTAGCCACACACCCTCCTTTAACCACCAATAGTGGCGCCTGTAAACAATCGTGACGTCACGACCAATAAATGAAGCCGAAAATTGGCACTATCGGGCATAATGGTTAGTATATCAAAGATTGAGCCCTGATAGTTACAAGAAATTGTTTATGATGTATACAATATAAGACACCTATAAACTAAAAACGGGTATTTTTATACTTATTCCAAAAATATTAGAAACACAATTTTTTACTTGTACCGGAAGTGACGTCATGATTATAGGAGATAAGGAAAAGTAACGTTTATAATAGCAAGCTGTACACTGATTGACGGGTATGATCTGTATAATCTCTATCATACAATGAAAAATGGAAAGTTTATTCTAAAGTTCGCTTTTGTCAATGTTAAAGATATTGATTTCAGCACAATTGAAAACCGGAAGTCTTATGTAGCACTACATCCGGTCAATCAATCCCTTGAACTATTTAAGGCCACCAAGTACCCCAGTCTTGATAAGGACCTAGTAAGGGCCGAAACACGTAGACCGAGTACTGGTAAGCCTAATTTTATTTACTCCCACTGTTTGAAAAACTATCTGCACTATATATTTTTATTTCTATAGGTGGATATCGTTATTTGTTTTATCACCCTGTCGCAAGCAACACTATTTGTGGAGTCAGCCTTTTAAACTACACTAGACACTTTCGGATGTAGTTGGTTCATCCTGGAATTCACTACAAGCAACACACCACATATTAGGATTTTAAGTAACTATTTTTGAAGATTTGTACATCACGTTTGTTCACATTTTTTTCATCAAGTTGACATTTTTTAGCAATTTTTTATCTTTTTATCTGTTCTTTTTCATTACGTTTTTTAGCAGGTTCGCACTAATTTATTGGCCACCATTGTATTTTTTAGACATTTTCCTTTGGACACACATCATTTGGGACATAAATTTTTGGTTTTTTTTGGTGATTACCACCTCACAGCTGGGATTTGAGCTCTTTCCCACCTCATCTGATTTTATTCCACTGCCATATTGTGGTCTAGCACACCACGGCTACCAAGTTGCTCTAAGGTTGTCTAGCAGAGATTAATTATTTGTCGCTATTTATTTGTCGCCATCTATTGTAACAATTTTTACCATTGTTTTTATCATTATTTCTTCATTGTGTAATCATATGTGTATGTTTTAAATTGTCCTTGTATTAGTAGCATGGATCCATGACTATTGTATTAGTATTATTTTATTAACAAATAAGTGATTTTATTTATTCTTTGTATTTGCTTCACTGCCTTTGCCACCGGTTTGGTTAGGTGCCTGGGGTCATTATCAATTTCATACTTATGTTTTAATGTCTGCTATAAATTATGCTACTCTTCTTCTATATTAAGATTTTGAGGTTTTAAATGTATATTTGACTTAAAGAAAATGTTTATGAATACCCTGCCACTATTATAAGATACGTTATTTGCCATTCATGAGATTTAGATTCAGTTGTAGCAATACGGGAATAATGTGGTGCGTGGAGTCACAAATATATAATTTTTACTTAAAGGGACAGTATACAGTAAAATAGTTTTTCACTTAATATATTTTCAATTACTTGCAATACTAGCTACAGAGTATAGAATGTATGAGAAATTTCATATTAAGGTTTATTTGTGGATATGAAATTGAAGGTTTTGTGCTTTAAAACCACAGCCTATTGAAATGGGTTGACATGGCAGGTAAAATTAGATCTCATTATGTTATCACTTTGTGTACACACACATGCTTCCTTATCTTGTGTCTGTTTGTAAACCAAAGCCCAGTACTTAGGCCCCGATGTTCAAAACATTGACAGACCATCGGCAAACTTTTCTGCTGACCTCGTCAGCATCACAGCCTAACAATCCATCAGAATATTCATTGGCATTTTACTCCGGAGTGG
The DNA here is from genome assembly GCF_027579735.1 of Bombina bombina. NCBI lineage: Eukaryota > Metazoa > Chordata > Amphibia > Anura > Bombinatoridae > Bombina > Bombina bombina. Next base: position 1,403,034,386 of record NC_069499.1, on the reverse strand, counting down.
GGGCCTATTCAAAGCGTACTTCAAACGCGCAAATAGTGCACTCACTGAAACTAAAATTAGTTTCTGTGTAGGCACACATCAAATATTGCCAAACGGACCTAAGTTTTATTACAGCTACACTAACAAGGTCAAACCATGTTGTCTCGGCAGCTCATAGCTGGCGTGGCAAACAAGAACGCTAATGTCCTCGCAACCTGTACTTTGCTGCTATAAACATATCGATCTTGTGTCGATGTGTCCAAAGCACAGTGCAGGATACTCCCACTAGCACACCTCATTAACGCCCCCTGAACGCCTATAACTACGTCACGCCTAAGCTACACGCCCCCTGCTTCACCTCACTACCAGTGGTGACTCTAGGAACAATATATAGTGGGGGGGCACATAAGATACCACAGTCAACACTGGGGGAGGGGCACTAATAATTTTCACCACTAAATCATACCACTAAAAACCCCCAAAACATAATTTATGTAAGAACTTACCTGATAAATTAATTTCTTTCATATTGGCAAGAGTCCATGAGCTAGTGACGTATGGGATATACATTCCCACCAGGAGGGGGCAAAGTTTCCCAAACCTCAAATACCTATAAATACACCTCCCACCACACCCACAACTCAGTTTAATCGATAGCCAAGTAGTGAGGTGATAAAAAAAATGTGTAAAAAACATACAAAAAGAGGATCTAAAAATATAATTGTGCTTTTATACAAAAAAAACATAACCACCATAAAAAAGGTGGGCCTCATGGACTCCTCATGAATTGCCAATATGAAAGAAATGAATTTATCAGGTAAGTTCTTACATAAATTATGTTTTCTTTCATGTAATTGGCAAGAGTCATTGAGCTAGTGACGTATGGGATAGAAATACCCAAGATATGGAAGTTCACAGAAGAGGGAGGGATAAAATAACAACAGCTATTTCCACTGAGAAATTAAATGCACACAATAATTATGTTTTTCTTAAAAAAACTTAAATCAAAAGCAGTAGAATCAAACTGAGACAGCTGCCTGAAGAACTTTTCTACCAAAGACTACTTCAGAAGAAGCAAAATACATCAAATTCGTAAAAACAATAAAAATATACAAAGAAGACCAAATTACTGATTTGCAAATTTGATCAACCAAAGCTTCATTCTTAAAAAGCCCAAGAAATGGCGACTGAACTTAGTAGAATGAGCTGTAAAGCTCTGTTGCGGAGCCTGCCCTGCCTCCAAATAAGCCTTGAGAAACAAAAGCTTTAACGAGAATGCCAAAGAAATAGCAGAGGCTTTCTAACCTTCTCTGGAACCAGAAAAACAACAAATAGACTAGAAGTCTTCTGAAATCCTAGTAACCTCAATATAGAATTATAAAGCTCTTACCACATCCAAAGGATGTAAAGAATTCTTTAGGATTAGGAAACAAAGAAGGGACAACAATTTCTCTACTAATGTTCTTCAAATTCACAAAAAAAGTTCACAAAACAACTTATCTAGATGAAAAAAATCAGATAATGTGACACACAAGAGAGAGCTGATAAATCAGAAACTCCAGAAAGAGACTCCAAAAAGGAAAAATTAATAAATGAACAGGCTTGATACCAACCAAAGCCTGAACAAAACAGAGAATATCAGAAAGTTTAAACAATCTTTCTAGGAAATAAAACAGAAAGAACAGAGATTTGTCCCTTCAAAAACTTTACAGACAAACTTATCCAAACCCTTCTGAAAAAACTTTAAAATCCTAGGAATTCTAAAAGAATGCCAAGAGAATTTATGAGAACACCATAAAATATAGGTTTTCCAAACCTGATAATATATGTTCCTTGAAAGAGACTTATAAGCCTGCAACATAGTGATAAAAACTGAGTCAAAGAAACATCTATGACTAAACACTACTTAATTTCCATACCATCAAATTAGTAATTTGAGCTCCCGATGGAAAAATAACCCCTAAAACAAGAAGGCTGGCCAAAGTGAAAACGGTCAAGGATGGCAACTGGACATACGAACAAGATCCACATAACAAACCCATGAGGCCCAATATGATCTTGGAAATCACCCTTGGAAGATGTAGTCAGGTTGCAAAACCAAGATACTGAAATGCAGGCACCATTTCCGCCTGAAAATCCCTGGACCTGAAAAGGTACCTGGGAAATTGCGAAAACACATCTGTATAGAGATACCACTCTCCCTGATGTACAATCCAGTACACAAACAGCACCTTCTTCCTGTGATATTTGTTGCCAGTGGAACAGAGGAGACTGCTTTTCCTCTCAAATATCAAAAAATCCACAGCACCAAAACTTATGAAGAAATCTTAGAAGTTTATTCTTGTCTCAGATACAAACATATGCAATGTTTTGGGAGCCATTCCCTTAATCATGTATCTCTCTACTGGCTGTTAAGACTGATGGCTGAGATAATCCACCTACCAAACGTCTAAACCTGAGAATAAAATCGTAGAGATTAGACAGGAGATGAATTCCAACTAAGAACGTATTCAAGATACTTCTTAATTGCTAAGGAACTGTGAGTCCCTATTTGATGATTGACATATGCCACAGTAGTTATATTGTCTGTCTGAAAGCAAAAATGAAAAGTTCTCTCCTAAAAAAGGCCAAGCCTGAAAGAGCTCTGAAAATAGCACTGAGTTCTAAAATATTGATTGGAAACCTCACCTCTTGAAGTTTCCAAACCCCTTGTGCTGTCAGAGACCCTCAGATAGCTCGCCCAACCTGTAAGACTTGCATCCATTAAGAATACAGTCCAGGAAGGACGAACAAAAGGAGGCCCCCTGACTAAAATGATGATAGTCTAATCACCAAAACAGAGAGAGTTAAGTGTTAGGATTTAAGAATTCTATCAGCCAATCGGAATCTAAGGGACCCCATCTTGGATGACGTAATTTAAAGGAAAACCTCATTGTAAAGAAGACGTCGAAATAAGAGGATGCTTTGTGCCGGATGTCTTGAAGATGGAGCCGCTCCACGCCGGATGGATGAAGACGTCGGCCCGCTTGGATGAAGACTTCTGCCGGCTTCGATGAGGACTTCTGCCGCTTCGTTGAGAATGGATTTCGGATCTTCAGAAACTGTAAGTGGATCTTCTGGGGTTAGTGTTAGGTTTTTTTAAAGGGTTTATTGGGTGGGTTTTAATTTTACATTAGGGTTTGGGCAAGGAAAAATAGCTAATTGCCCTTTTAAGGGCAATGCCCATCCAATTGCCCTTTTCAGGGCAATGGGGAGCTTAGGTTTTTTAGATTAGGTTTTTATTTGGGGGGTTGGTTGTGTGGGTGGTGAGTTATACTGTTAGGGGGTATTTGTATTTTTATTTACAGGTAAAAGAGTTGATTTCTTTGGGGCAATGCCCCACAAAAGGCCCTTTTAAGGGCCATTGGTAGTTTATTGTAGGCTAGGGTTTTTTTATTTTGGGGGCGATTTTTTATTTTCATAGGGCTCCTAGATTAGGTGTAATTAGTTTAAATATTTGATCATTTATTTTTTATTTTGTGTAACACTGTTTATTTTTTTTGTAACTTACGGCTAGATTTAGAGTTTTGCGGCCAAAGGGGTGCATTAGCTATGCGTGTTTTTCCCCCCCGCACATTTTAAATAACGCTGGTATTGAGAGTTCTCTGAAGGGCTGCGTTAGGCTCCAAAAAGGGAGCGTAGAGGCATATATACCGCCACTTCAACTCTCAATACCAGCGTTGCTTACGGTAGCAGCTAGCTGGAAAAATGTGCTCATGCACGATTCCCCCATAAGAAACAATGGGGCAGTTTGGGCTGAAAAAAAGCCAATAGAATGCAAGCTCAATCTGATTGGCTGATTGGATCAGCCAATCGGATTGAACTTTAATCTGATTGGCTGATTCAATCAGCCAATCAGGTTTTTCCTACCTTAATTCCGATTGGCTGATAGAATCCTATCAACCAATCGGAATTCGAGGGACGCCATCTTGGATGATGTCATTTAAAGGAACCTTCATTCGCTGTTAGGACGTCATTAGAAGAGGATGGATCCGCGCCTGCTGCTTCAAGGTGGACCCGCTCCGCTCCGGATGGAAAAAGATAGAAGATGCCGCCTGGATGAAGACTTCCGACCCTCTGGAGGACCTCTTCTGGCTGGATAGGATGAAGACTTCGGACCCTCTTCTGGACGGATCGGATGGTACCCGGCTGAGTGAAGACAAGGTAGGAAGATCTTCAGGGGCTTAGTCTTAGGTTTTTTAAGGGGGGTTTGGGTGGGTTAGATTAGGGGTATGTGGGTGGTGGGTTGCAATGTTGGGGGGGGTATTGTATGTTTTTTTTTTACAGGCAAAAGAGCTGATTTCTTTGGGGCATGCCTCGCAAAAAGCCCTTTTAACGGCTGGTAAGCTAATAGAGCTATTAACTTTTTATTTTAGTATAGGGTAGGGCATTTTTTTATTTTGGGGGCTTTGTTATTTTTTTAGGGGGCTTAGAGTAGGTGTAATTAGTTTAAAATTCTTGTAATCTTTTTTGTAATTTAGTGGGGTTTTTTTTGTAATTTAATTTAGTTGATTTAATTGTAGGTAATTGTAGGTAGTTTAGTTAATTAATTTATTGCTAGTGTAGTGTTAGGTTTAATTGTAACTTAGGTTAGGATTTATTTTACAGGTAATTTTGTAATAATTTTAACTAGGTAGCTATTAAATAGTAAATAACTATTTAATAGCTATTGTACCTAGTTAAAATAAATACAAAGTTGCCTGTAAAATAAATATAAATCCTAATATAGCTACAATGTAATTATTATTTATATTGTAGCTATATTAGGGTTTATTTTACATGTAAGTATTTAGCTTTAAATAGGATTAATTTTTTTAATAAGAAATAATTTATTTTGTTAGAATAAAAGTATATATTTAACTTAGGGGGTGTTAGGGTTAGACTTAACCTTAGGGGTTAATACATTTATTAGAGTAGCGGCGAGGTCCGGTCGGCAGATTAGGGGTTAATACTTGAAGTTAGGTGTCGCATATGTTAGGGAGGGCAGATTAGGGGTTAATACTATTTATTATAGGGTTTTTGAGGTGGGAGTGAGGCGGTTTAGGGGTTAATACATTTATTATAGTGGCGGCGAGGTCCGGTCGGCAGATTAGGGGTTAATAAGTGTAGGTAAGGTAGCGGCGACGTTGGGGGAGGCAGATTAGGGGTTAATAAATATTATGTAGGTGACGACGATGTTAGGGGCAGCAGATTAGGGGTACATAGGGATAATGTAGGTTGCGGCGGTGTGCGGTCGGCAGATTAGGGGTTAAAAAAATTTATTATAGTGGCGGCGATGTGGGGGGACCTCGGTTTAGGAGTACATAGGTAGTTTATGGGTGTTAGTGTACTTTAGAGCACAGTAGTTAAGAGCTTTATAAACCGGCATTAGCCCATAAAGATCTTAACTCTTGACTTTTTTCTGCGGCTGGAGTCTTGTCGGTAGAGGGTCTACCGCTCACTTCAGCCAAGACTCTAAATACCGGCGTTAGGAAGATCCCATTGAAAAGATAGGATACGCAATTGGCGTAAGGGGATCTGCGGTATGGAAAAGTCGCGGCTGGAAAGTGAGCGTTGGACCCTTTCCTGACTGACTCTAAATACCAGCGGGCAGTAAAAAACAGCGTTAGGACCCCTTAACGCTGGTTTTGATGGCTAACGCAGAACTCTAAATCTAGGCGAGTGTGTTTTAATAGTAGATTTAAATTATTTGAGTAGGGTTAGGTTTTTAACTATATAATATATTTAATTTAATTTGTAGTTTAATGTAATTTTAGTATAACAGGGTAGGTTAATTAATAGTTTAATATAGTTTAATGTAATTCTTGTAAAACAGTTAGGGTAGCTTAATTATTAGTTTAATAAAGTTTAATGTAATTTTAGTATAATAGGGTAGATTAATTATTAGTTTAATATAGTTTAATTTAAATCTAAAGCTAAGATTACATTTATTATAAGATAGGGATGAGTTAATATTTAATGTAAAGTTAAGGGGTTGTTAGGTTTAGGGGCTAATAGGTTAATTTATGTTATGGAGATGTGTCGGGGCTGGTGGTTTAGGGGTTAAAAGGTTTAGTAAGTGGTAGTGATGTGGGAGGCCAGGGGTTTAGGGGTTAATAACTTTATTTAGTTGCGGTGGGCTCCAGGAGCGACGGGATAGGGGTTAATACTTTTATGTAGGTGTCGGCAGTGTCGGGGTGGGAGATTAGAGGTTAATAAGTATAATGTAGGTGGCGGCGATGTCAGGGTGGCAGATTAGGCGTTAATAAACATAATGTAGGTGGCGGCGGTTTTGGGGCAGCAGATTAGAGGTTTATAAGTATAATGTAGGTGTCGGCAGTGGCGGAGATGAATTCCAACTAAGAACGTATTCAAGATACTTCTTAATTGCTAAGGAACTGCGAGTCCCTATTTGATGATTGACAAATGCCACAGTAGTTATATTGTCTGTCTGAAAGCAAAAATGAAAAGTTCTCTCCTAAAAAAGTCCAAGCCTGAAAGAGCTCTGAAAATAGCACTGAGTTCTAAAATATCGATTGTAAACCTCGCCTCTTGAAGTTTCCAAATCCCTTGTGCTGTCAGAGACCCTCAGACAGCTCGCCCAACCTGTAAGATTTGTATCCATTAAGAATACAGTCCAGAAAGGATGAACAAAAGGAGGCCCCCTGACTAAAACGATGATAGTCTAATCACCAAAACAGAGAGATCTGAGTGTTAGGATTTAAGAATTCTATCAGCCAATCGGAATCTAAGGGACGCCATCTTGGATGACGTCATTTAAAGGAAAACCTCATTGTAAAGAAGACGTTGAAAGAAGAGGATGCTCCGTGCCGGATGTCTTGAAGATGGAGCCGCACCGAGCTGGATGGATGAAGATAGAAGATGCCGTCTGGATGAAGACGTCGGCTCACTTGGATGAAGACTTCTGCCGGCTTTGATGAGGACTTCTGCCGCTTTGCTGAGGATGGATGTCGGGTCTTCAGAAACTGTAAGTGGATCTTCAGGGGTTAGTGTTAGGTTTTTTAAAGGGTTTATTGGGTGGGTTTTAATTTTAGATTAGGGTTTAGGCAAGGAAAAAGAGCTAAATTCCCTTTTAAGGGCAATGCCCATCCAAATGCCCTTTTCAGGGCAATGGGGAGCTTAGGTTTTTTAGATTTGGTTTTTATTTGGGGGGTTGGTTGTGTGGGTGGTAGGTTTTACTGTTGGGGGGGTATTTGTATTTTTATTTTTATTATATTAAATTGGCCTTGTATTAGTAGCATGGATCCATGACTATTGTATTAGTATTATTTTATTAACAAATAAGTGATTTTATTTATTCTTTGTATTTGCTTCACTTCCTTTGCCACCGGTTTGGTTAGGCACCTGGGGTCATTATCAATTTCATACTTCTGTTTTAATGTCTGATATACATTACGCTACTCTTCTTCTATATTAAGATTTTGAGGTTTTAAATGTATATTTGACTTAAAGAAAATGTTTATGTATACCATGCCACTATTATAAGATACGTTATTTGCCATTCATGAGATTTAGATTCAGTTGTAGCAATACGGGAATATTGTGGTGCGTGGAGTCACAAATATATAATTTTTTCTTAAAGGGATAGTATACAGTAAAATAGTTTTTCACTTAATGTATTTCCAATTACTTGTAATACTAGCTACAGAGTATAGAATGTATGAGAAATTGCATATTAAGGTTTATTTGTGGATATGAAATTGAAGGTTTTGTGCTTTAAAACCACAGCCTATTGAAATGGGTTGACATGGCAGGTAAAATTAGATCTCATTGGGGGCGGAGCCAACTGCCAACATGGATGGCTGCTAAAACATAGAGCTCTGATAATTAGGGAACTGAAGACGCTAGCTACCTCCTAATTAGCACCTATTCCACCTTATAACTAACTCCTAACAACGTCTGGGCCACTTCAGTCTCATTGTGTGTCATTTTGGAGTTGAATGCCTATTTTATCGAGGTACTATATAGATTCATAGGTACCAAGCTATGCGGCCTTCTGTAAAAACTCAGCATGGAAGGATGCTACGCCACTCTACAAGCCGCACTTAAAAATTTAGAAGATCGGATGGACTTTTGCTATGTGGACCTCATTACAGCTTGCAGCAGCAAGGTCAGTGTTTACCCTGATGAGTCGTACGAGCATAAGCTGGCTCCCAACTGTAAGAGGAAACTCAGCACACCGGATCAGAACGCTCTGATTCCAGGGCTCTCTAGCTCGGGAATGGAGCGCCCAACAACGCATCCGGCTGTGGATGTGCTACGAAATACTCAACCTGCTTCTTCGGTGACAAAATCTCTAATACTAACGGAACATATGCATACAGGGACTCAGAGCTTGACCCACATGTGCCCGGACCTGCTTCTTTTTAGAGTACACAGTCACTGCTATGGGCATTGCATCACCGTCGAAACAAGACCCACAGAATACAGAGCGCTGTCGACAAGCTTAGGCTAATCCCCTCTCGGTAGTGAAGCCCCACCGCATGCGCCCTAATTGCGGAGAGCTGATAGTTTGGTATGAAGAGGATCTAGAATTCACACCTTCTCTGCAGCCGCGGAATTGGATATGGATATCTGACTTTCCTCTAACATTTAGTCCGGTTTGCGCTGTTGTGGTGCAGACCCCTGGCTACACCCCTCTGGATGAGGAGACCTTACGTAGCAGACCAGCAACCTTGGATCACAGCAGACTGGGCATTAATAAATACACTACCAGATCTGGGGTCAGATAGCTATAAGAACGGCACTCTGTAGTCCTCTATTGACCAAAGAAAGTTTCACTTATAACCCTGTGGTCAAGGTGTAGAGGGCTTTGGAAATTGATGATGACGACTAGCAGCCAGAACTATATCCTTATTTTTTACTGCACGCTATTATCTGTATATATGTTTTCTTGTTGTCAGAAGAGGTTTATGATATGCTAGCTCCTTAAGCCATTGTGTGGTCACTTGTATAAGCACCGCATTTTTTTCCATTACACCAAATTGATGGCCTAATTCTAAACCTCCTCACTCATGTCTATTAGGAGGTTCCATAAGGGTTAATATCATATTTATCTTCTACTATCCATATTACCCATATGTACACTGCTAGTAATGCTATATCATTCCTAGATTCATAATCCCTTTGTTTTAGATTGAGCTCAGGGTGTGTATTATAATCTAATGCTCTCCCCTATTTTCAGGGTATTCTACTGACAAGTATGTACTGTGCTTAGAGTTGCTTCCTAAAAGTTAGTGATTACCCATATTGTTCCATTTCATTGTCCACTCCATGAAAATAACTATTATTATGATGGGCTATATAGTCTTCCTTCTTATTTAATACTATGCCAGCTCCCAAGATGTTTATTTTCCAGGGGATATTCATCATATGACATAGGTATTAATGTTTATACCATTAGAATTTAAGTGAAATATTCTTGTTGATTATATAAATATTTATAACAATAAGCCTAGAGATTCCCAGAAGTTAGCACTGTAGACAAAGCATTGTTAAATTAATTTCTATGAGCCTACATGTTGTAACAAGTCTAATATAGGGTCTCTAGTATACATGTGCAGACTATGTATAGTAACAAGTCTTATTTAGTGCCGCTGGTATTTAGGTATAACTTATATATAATAACAGGTATCGTATTGTACCTTCTAGTATATGGATATAACTTAGATACAGTATCCAGTCTTATACAGTGCCTTCAGTTAATAGGTACAGCTTTGGTTTAATAATAAGGCTAGCACTAGTATATAGGTACAACTTGGGTATAGTAAAAAGAAATTTGCGGGACCATTATAAATGACCTTGATCAATACGTCTCTCCTTGTATATGGAAACTTGTCCTATATGTAGATTTGCTCTGCATTTTTATGGAATGTATACTAGTTATAAATACACTGCCCACATGCCTATTTACTGTACTCTCCCTTTTGATAAGGGTGCTCCGAGTATACAGATAACTTTTCACCAGTTGCTTACACTTTATCCAAGCCAAAGTTTTCTTAGTAACATATTTATTACTACTATAATATTCTAGGTACATCCATACTATAATTGGAGACCTAATATTAGCTTGAGCAGCACCAGTGTCATTTGTACTAATATTTAACATGGGTTAGGATGTGTTGCTCTTATAGGTGTTAATTTTTCCATAAGATTACTATAGAAGATTTAATACCTTTGCGAACTGGCTTGTAGATCTCAAACAGTTTAACGCTATACGACCCTCACCGCTGATTTATTCTATAATTACCTCTATGACGACAAGACTCTAAACACAACTACTCCTTACAGGGAGATTCCCTATTTGGCTCCGGCCCCCCTTCCTCCCTCCTTCTTGCTTAACGAACGGTGCTTACCCGCTGAATTCCCCCCCCTTTAATATTTTCACTATAAACTCCTTTTAGACCCAGTAGAGGCCGCAGATCTGACTACCATGGACTATACCACTCCCATGTAGCTAATAGGCTCGTAAGAGACCTTCTAACTAGTCAGCCAGTCATGCTACTATTTACATAAAATCTGAGGTTGGAGAATCTTGTCTATTTTCAGGCATATATATATTCTGTTGTTTTTTTATTTATGTGCCTTGCGATGTTCAACATTGTTTATTGACAAAGGATGTATGCATATTTATTAGTGCAAATTTACTACTGCCTGTTATTGTCTTCAACGCATAACCTCAATAAAAATATTATTTAAAAAAAATAATTAGATCTCATTATGTTATCACTTTGTGTACACACATTTGCTTCCTTATCTTGTGTCTGTTTGTAAACCAAAGTCCAGTACTTAGGCCCCGATGTTCAAAACATTGACAGACCATCGGCAAACTGTTTTGCTGACCTCAACAGCATCACAGCCTAACAATCCATCAGAATATTCATTGGCATTTTACTCCAGAGTGGAGGCCCTATTCAAAGCGTACTTCAAACGCGCAAATAGTGCACTCACTGAAACTAAAATTAGTTTCTGTGTAGGCACACATCAAATATTGCCAAACGGACCTAAGTTTTATTACAGCTACACTAACAAGCTCAAACCATGTTGTCTCGGCAGCTCATAGCTGGCGTGACAAACAAGGAGGCTAATGTCCTCGCAACCTGCACTTTGCTGCTATAAACATATCGATCTTGTGTGGATGTGTCCAAAGCACAGTGCAGGATACTCCTACTAGCACACCTCATTAACGCCCCCTGAACGCCTATAACTATGTCACGCCTAAGCTACACTCCCCCTGCTCCACCTCACTACCAGTGGTGACTCTAGGAACAATATATAGTGGGGGGGCACATAAGATACCACAGTCAACACTGGGGGAGGGGCACTAATAATTTTCACCACTAAATTATACCACTAAAAAAAAAAAAAAACATAATTTATGTAAGAACTTACCTGATAAATTAATTTCTTTCATATTGGCAAGAGTCCATGAGCTAGTGACGTATGGGACATACATTCCCACCAGGAGGGGGCAAAGTTTCCCAAACCTCAAATGTCTATAAATACACCTCCCACCACACCCACAACTCAGTTTAACGGATAGCCAAGTAGTGAGTAGGGATGGGCGAATGTTTCGCAACATTCGAAAAACGGCACGAATTTTAACACATTTGTTCGTTCGAATCGAATTTCGAATGTTTACATAACATTCTAACATTCGATTTTCGAATATTCGGTTTCGAATTTTACGATTACATTCGAAAATATTCGAATTCGAAAAATTCGAATTTAGACTGTAATAGTATTTCTAATGCTTTTTCTTTAAATGTAATATTCGAATTATGCAATATTCGAATTCAAAAAATTCGAATTTAGATTGTAATAGTATTTCTAATGCTTTTTCTTTAAATGTAATATTCGAATTATGCAATATTCGAATTCGAAAAATTCGAATTTAGATTGTAATAGTATTTCTAATGCTTTTTCTTTAAATGTAATATTCGAATTATGCAATACGTGTATTCGAATTCGAAAAATTCGAATTTAGATTGTAATAGTATTTCTAATGCTTTTTCTTTAAATGTAATATTCGAATTATGCAATACATGTATTCGAATTCGAAAAATTCGATTTTAGATTGTAATAGTATTTCTAATGCTTTTTCTTTAAATGTAATATTCGAATTATGCAATACGTGTATTCGAATTCGAAAAATTCGAATTTAGATTGTAATAGTATTTCTACTGCTTTTTCTTTAAATGTAATATTCGAATTATGCAATATTCGAATTCGAAAAATTCGAATTTAGATTGTAATAGTATTTCTAATGCTTTTTCTTTAAATGTAATATTCGAATTATGCAATATTCAAATTCGAAAAATTCGAATTTAGATTGTAATAGTATTTCTAATGCTTTTTCTTTAAATGTAATATTCGAATTATGCAATATTCGAATTCGAAAAATTTGAATTTAGATTTTAATAGTATTTCTAATGCTTTTTCTTTAAATGTAATATTCGAATTATGCAATACGTGTATTCGAATTCGAAAAATTCGAATTTAGATTGTAATAGTATTTCTAATGCTTTTTCTTTAAATGTAATATTCGAATTATGCAATATTCGAATTCGAAAAATTCGAATTTAGATTGTAATAGTATTTCTAATGCTTTTTCTTTAAATGTAATATTCGAATTATGCAATACGTGTATTCGAATTCGAAAAATTCGAATTTAGATTGTAATAGTATTTCTAATGCTTTTTCTTTAAATGTAATATTCGAATTATGCAATACGTGTATTCGAATTCGAAAAATTTGAATTTAGATTGTAATAGTATTTCTAATGCTTTTTCTTTAAATGTAATATTCGAATTATGCAATACGTGTATTCGAATTCGAAAAATTCGAATTTAGATTGTAATAGTATTTCTAATTCTTTTAAATGTAATATTCGAATTATGCAATATTCGAATTCGAAAAATTCGAATTTATATTTGAATTCGAAAAATTCGAATTTATATTCGAATTCGAAAAATTCGAATTTCGAATGTAGACATTCGATATAATTATAAACATTCGAATTCGAAAGTGACATTCGAAAACTGTAAATAATATTCGATTTTCGAATTTTTAAGAATATTCGTTCTTATCGACATTCGAATTTAGAATACGAATTTCGGCAATAACATTCGTTCTACATTCGAAATTCGAAAATGTGCACATTCGCCCATCCCTAGTAGTGAGGTGATAACAAAAAGGCGTAAAAAAGCATACAAAAAGAGGATCTAAAAATATAATTGTGCTTTTATACAAAAAAAACATAACCACCATAAAAAAGGTGGGCCTCATGGACTCCTAATGGACTCCTCATGGATTGCCAATATGAAAGAAATGAATTTATCAGGTAAGTTCTTACATAAATTATGTTTTCTTTCATGTAATTGGCAAGAGTCATTGAGCTAGTGACGTATGGGATAGAAATACCCAAGATATGGAAGTTCACAGAAGAGGGAGGGATAAAATAACAACAGCTATTTCCACTGAGAAATTAAATGCACACAATAATTACGTTTTTCTTAAAAAAACTTAAATCAAAAGCAGTAGAATCAAACTGAGACAGCTGCCTGAAGAACTTTTCTACCAAAGACTGCTTCAGAAGAAGCAAAATACATCAAATTCGTAAAAACAATAAAAATATACAAAGAAGACCAAATTACTGATTGGCAAATTTGATCAACCAAAACTTCATTCTGTAAAAGCCCAAGAAATGGCAACTGAACTTAGTAGAATGAGCTGTAAAGCTCTGTTGCGGAGAATGCCCTGCCTCCAAATAAGCCTTGAGAAACAAAAGCTTTAACGAGAATGCCAAAGAAATGGCAGAGGCTTTCTAACCTTCTCTGGAACCAGAAAAACAACAAATAGACTAGAAGTCTTCTGAAATCCTTGTAACCTCGATATAGAATTATAAAGCTCTTACCACTTCCAAAGGATGTAAAGAATTCTTTAGGATTAGGACACAAAGAAGGAACAACAATTTCTCTACTAATGTTGTTCAAATTCACAACCTTAGGAAAAAAAGAAATTTACAAAACAACTTATCTAGATGAAAAAATCAGATGATGGGACTTCCGGTGGGCGGGCCTAGGAGGAAGAAGCTGGGTGTAAGAGCTCTGGACCAGCAGACTCTTATTAAAGGTTTTTTTGACCTATTTAACTACCCCTGTTGTGTGGGTATCGTTTCCCCCTAAGGACCTGGGTGCATTTTGACCTTGGTACACTGGGTACCCGGCTATTCTAAGCACCGGCACTTGTTATCTGCCCCCGCTGCAAGTCCGCACAGTATCAGAAACAGAGTGGAGAGGCGGGCAGAAGCGCTTCCCCTCAGCTTGCGACAGAGAGAGGAGCTCCGGAAAAAGACCGAAGATTGTGTGGCCAGCACAGAGGCATCACCTACCTGCCCCAAGGTGAGATTCGGCTAGGCGACGGGGTGAAGACTCGCGCCCCCCCATTCCTGCACGCGCCTAACAGCCAAGCCACGTGGGAAGGGTGAGACAGGCCTGAACCGGAGGCTGGAGAGGGAAAGTCTGCCTAACACTCCCGGAGAGAGAGCGACGAGCTCCGGAACTCCACATCCCCAATACCCAGCTCCGGACTCCTACTGTGGCAACTTTTTTTACGGAGCTAGCACGCCTGGACGCCATCTTGCTTCACACGTGGGACAGATCCACTTGCAGCTCCGGCTAGAAGCTTGGGTAAGATTCATTGTTTATGTTTCCTACACTCCTACACAAACTACCCTGTCACTGTGGGGCATCCCTGGAGATAACTTTGGGCATTCTTTACACCTGACTAGGGGTGCTGGCATTATATCTGAACCACAGAGGTTGACTGGACTGTGTACAGCTACAGGTATTCAATAAGTACTGACACTTCAATATCTACAGCCCAACGAATACAGTATTGAGAATTCAGGACTCTGCACAACCTTTGCTGCACTACTAAAATCTTGTACGCAAAGAATTTCGTGTAATACCCTTAGTGATAAAGTGTGCTGGACTGCTAATTGTACCATCTGTATACACACCACACTGCAGTGACTGTGAAGACTGGGTTTACCAGAGACATCTGTGTGTTTTCATGTGAAAGGTTGAGAACGGCTCCTTAGATTTGTAGTACCTGCATAAGATTCTGTGCTGCAACTATTTTTCACACACCACTATCACTGCTGCACCCCTGTGTCAGAGAGACAGGCCTCTCTCAATATACCAACTGTCCCCTTAAAAATTCACGCATACAACATAGTAAAGGCTGACGACAGGCCAAGCTTACATGAAAGTGGATAAATACTTCTATAAACTGTCATCCTCCCAAGACGGCGCCATGGCCCACAGAAATAAAGCAGGAGATAAAAAAAATAGGCACCACTCTGAGGTGAGTGCAGAAATATCCCCACATCCAATGGAACAGTCTAGTGGTGTAGATGACAGGGGGCAACTAATGTCAGAACTTAAATCTTTCTTTCTGCCTAAAATGGAGAGCCTGCAAGCGGGCCTAGATACTCTCACCAGCGAGGTTAGGCAATATTCCACGCGCCTAACGGCGGCTGAAAATAGAATATCAGATGTAGAGGATAGACAGGTGGAAGCTGGTAATTCTTTGCAGCAAATTTTGCGTCAAAATAAGGCTTTGCAGGAAAGAGTAGAAGACTTAGAAAATCGCAGTCGCCGCAATAACCTGCGCATAATAGGCCTCCCTGAAAAGGTGAAGGGCAAGGATCTCCTGGCTTTTACTGCATTGGTATTCCCGAAACTTCTGGGCATTTCACAAGACATCCTTCCTATTGATGTAGAAAGGGCGCATAGAGTGGGCCCGGAACGCAATCTAGAAACCAACAACGCCAAGCCAAGGCAGGTTATATTTAAATGCCTCAATTATCAGGAGAAACTAAAAATTCTCAGAACCTACAGATTAAAGAAGGAAATTATTTATGAAGGCAATAGGCTGCTTTTGTTTCAGGACTTCTCTACTGAAGTTACAAGACAGCGCAAGGAATTTGCGCCCATCTGCTCCCGTCTTTACGAGCAGGGAAGGCAGGCAGCGCTGCTGTTCCCTGCGAAGCTTAGGCTTCAGACCACCCATGGCCCCAAATTCTTCCACTCCCCTCAAGCTGTGGAAAGTTATTTAAAGACCGAAAAACAAAATGGAGCAGACTAAGGGGGTTAGTAATTTGCTGCATTTAAACGTTGCAATGACCCCTAAGTGCAATGAGGGTTCATTCTGAAGGATCCTGGCCCTCTCAAAATGAACTTCAGCAAAAAATTACTGAACTGCTTGGGTATGAAATATACTCTATCATTAAACTTCAAGAACACACCCAAACTATTAGTAATTACAACGATAATCAAACAGAGACAAATCCAGGAGAAAGTTATAGTTGTAATGTTGGGAAATGTATTTCCTTAGTTAGAAATGTTTTTAAGTTCTATGTTATGTTTATTACTGTGATTCTGCTGTGTGGTCATGTATCACTGGTTCAGCGACAGGTTTACAAGCGACTAGCCCTGCTGGGCCTGTGTGAAGCTAGAATCCGCAGATCCACAGGGCTGGTTAAAAATCCCTCTCTACATAAAAACACAGAATTGTTGCATGCTACTACTAAGTCAAGGACAACCCTGAATTACATGTGTTGCAACATCAGGGGTTTTATTCATCTCCATACTTTACATGTAATGATTATTGTCATGCTGTTTGTCTCACATGTTCTGTTTGATGACACAGGAGGGTTACTTATGGCACCTAATAGCTCTGAATACCATGTTATGCGACAGGTTTACAGGCGACTAACCCTGTTGGGCCTGTGTGAAGCTGAAATTCGCAGGTCCACAGGGTTGGTTAAAAAGCCTTCTCTACATAAAAACAAAGAGTTGTTGCGTGCTGCTACTAAGTCAAGGATAACCCTGAATTACATTTGTTGCAACATCAGGGGTTTTATTTTTCTCCATATTTTACATGAAATGATTATTGTCATGCTGTCTATCTCACATGTTCTGTTTGATAACACAGGAGAGTTACCTATGGCACCTAATAGCTCTGTACACCATGTTATGTTTGCAGATGTGATTCTGTTAACTGGCTACCTACCACTGGCTCACGAACAGGCTTATAAGCGGCTACCCCTGGTGGGCCTGTGTGAAGTTGGAATTCACAGGTCCACAGGGATGGTCGAAACTTTTTCATTACATGAAAACACAATATTCTTATACTCTGCGGCTAAGTCGCAGACAGCCCCGAAACACACTAGTAGCAATAATAGCAATAGTATTCTTATGTTAATTTTATGTGTAGTGTTAATTGACATGTTATTTATTTTATTTGTTATGGTAAACAACACTAGAGAGATGCTGATAGTTTATAATGGCCTAAGAGGATTGTGGAATGTTACTAGTCCCGGAAGGGAAACATCATTTACTGAATACATTATGACAAGGTTATTGATTGATGCAAGCAGAAAAGATTATGTGGTCCCAGTTCTGGAATCTAAAACCAGGACTATACTTTTACCCACTTATGTATTAACCAAAGCACAGTTATCTTATGCGGGTCTATACCCTGACTGGGGGAAGAGGGGGGGACTCCTTTTTTTTTTTTTTCTCTCTCTATGCTTCTGTCTCTTTCTCTCCCACCTAGACCTTGAATGACACTTAAGATCCACTCATGGAATGTGGGGGGCATTAACTCCCCGATAAAGAGAAGCTCCATATTGACGCACCTAAGAAAATTAGACACTGACGTCACATTCCTTCAAGAGACACATCTGGTTGATAAAGAGCATGATAAACTCAAAAGACAATGGGTAGGTACACTGTCATATCTCTCATATACCAGCTCAAGTAGGGGACTTGCCATACTCTTCGGGAAAAGAAATCCAGTTGATATCCTTCACACATACTTAAAGTTAAAATAGGCAATACAGTTTATATCTTCTGCAACCTATATGCACCAAACAATAAAGATCCATTGTTCTGGGACAGACTTGTACGGGCTCTTACCCCTTTCACAGGATTCCCATTTATTTTGGGTGGGGATTTTAATCTGACCCCCAACATACAGTTGGATAGATCGAGGCCTTCACCACAAGAGGCTAATCCTAAGTCCTTGAAATATAAAGGCAGATATGAACACAAAATATTTCAGAGATTACAATCTGACCTCGAGGTGTGTGACATATGGAGGAGGAGACACATAACGGACAGAGACTACACATGTCTTTCTAGGGCGGCGGGGTCATTTTCTAGAATAGATCTATTCTTAGTATCTGATTCCTTGATCCCTTTGGTTCGCTCCGAAAAAATACACTCGATCATACTATCGGATCACGCGCCTATAGAAATTGTGCTTGACTTACATAAACCCAAACCTAACAGAAACATACTCAGATTCCCAACTTATCTGATGACTTCTGAAAAATTCCTAAAATACCTTACCCACTGCTGGAATGATTTTCTAACCGACAATCAGCAACACCTAGATACACCTCAGCTGTTTTGGGACACTGCAAAAGTGGTCCTTACGGGACAGGTTATCTCTCACATGTCGACTTTGAAGAGAACTCTTCAGAGGAAACATGATGAATTACAGAAAAGCATGGATCTGGCATATCAGACATACTCTATTACTAATTCCAGAGAGGCTTATGACGCCTTCGTAGGAATTAAGGAGCAAATGGACAATTTCTTGAAGCAAAAAGCAGCGTATGGGCTCTTGAGAACTGCCGGGAAGTTCTACAGGTTTGGGGGTAGGTCGGGTCGAATGCTGGCATCCTTGGTAAATAAAAAGGAGGCGAGGCGGGAGGTGGCCGCCTTGACTTATAAAGGGACAACATACAAAACAACACAGGAGGTTGCACGCTGCTTTGCAGAGTACTACCAATCCCTATATACCAAACAACCGGCAGCTGAGACGGCTAGTTTGCAACAATTCTGGGACAACCTGATATTGCCTACCCTGACAGAGGAGCAACTAGAATCCCTGAATGCGCCCATCACGGTCGAAGAGATCCAACATACAATAAAATCAATAGTACTGGGCAAGGCGGCTGGCCCAGATGGCCTCCCGATAGAATTCTATCGAATGCTATTATCCCAGGTATCCCCTACGCTGGGGAAGTTATATAATAGTCTTCTTAGTGAGAATAACCCTCCTTCTCCTACATTCTCATCAGCCCACATCACCTTGATTCCCAAACCAGGAAAGGATCACTCTGTCCCAGAGTCATACCGCCCAATCTCATTGCTCAACGCGGATTACAAGGTTTATACCAAAATACTGGCAAACCGCTTAAAACCTTTACTCCCTGGCCTCCTACACCCTGACCAGACGGGATTTGTGTTTGGCAGATCGTCTGTCACCAACCTACGACGGGTTCTTCAGGTGATAAATCACTACCGGGAAAAGACGAGAGGAGAGGAGACGGATGAGGGACCAGAGGCCTTTCTGCTGTCTTTGGACGCAGAAAAGGCCTTTGATAGGGTAGAGTGGCCCTATCTATTTGACACCTTAGAGCGCTTTAATTTTCAGGGCCCCTTCATAACGGCATTGCGCAAAATCTACCAAGCCCCTATGGCCCGGATCATGGCTAAAGGACACTTTTCTCCAGATTTTCCGCTTGAAAGAGGCACAAGACAGGGTTGTCCCCTATCGCCCCTGATTTTTGACCTTGCCCTGGAGCCCCTTGCGATTAAGTTGAGACAGATTTTCCCAGGAGTTAGAATAGGTAACAGTGTTCAACAATTAGCATTGTATGCAGACGACATGCTGCTATTTGTGGAGTCTCCCAGGACGCACATCCCAAAGATCTTGGAAACTTTGGAGATATTCGGTAGCTTCTCTGGATACAAGATAAACAATCTGAAATCTGAGATACTGTGGCTACATAAAAATAGCTGTGGAGGTGCGGTCTATCCCTTTGTGGAAGTCGTACACTCCCTCACATATCTTGGGATCCACTTGAGCACTGATCCGATTAGATTATATCGGATGAACCTAGAGTCTCAATGTGCTTCGATACGCTCCCAGATGGAGAGATGGAGAGATCTTCCCCTGGGGCTAACAGGACGCATAAATCTCCTTAAGATGTCTCTGCTGCCAAAAATCCTCTATCCACTATTGATGCTTCCCTTTATGCTACACAGAGGGGACGTCAGAGCCCTGGAGAAGGCAATTCAACACTTTGTGTGGAGGGGAAAGAAGCCGAGAATGGCTGCTCACAAGCTTCACCATGCCTTTCTGGAAGGAGGCATGGGTCTCCCAAACATCAAATTTTACAATTGGGCAGCATTATTGAGACTGGTCATGGACTGGCAATTAGACACACGACACTTCTGTGATGGGTCACTAGAGGAGTCGGTTGTGACACCTTTAGCATGAATATGTTGCCTTATCTCTCGTTGAGTGATCTCCCACAACGGCTAAGAAACAACTTCCTGTATGAAGACCCTCTTAAGGTTTGGACCCAGGCACATACGCTACTTGGCTCCATCCGGCCATCACCAAAGTTTATCCCTATTATAGGGAACCCCGACTTCCCAGAGGGAAGCGAACATGCGCCCTTTGCTGAGTGGAGGGAGAAGGGACTAAATAAAATTGGTGATGTCCTGGACCCGCTGCTACACACCGTCAGAACGTTTCAAGAGTTGAGAACTAAATTCGACTTACCACACAAGCATTTTTATGCTTACCTACAAATCAGACACTATGTGAACGCCCTGATAAACTCGGATAAGAATTTCTGGCATCAATCCCCTTTCGCAATCACACAAACGGCATATAGCCTGGGAGGTTTCTCCATGTCAGCACTGTACAGGACATTACTTAGATCTCAGCTGGTCAAGACTCAGGGCTCCCTGCTAGCTAATCTGCAGAAGGTACTCACACCCGATATCACTGGCACAGACATCACAAATAGCATCTTAAAAGTTAAATCAGCTACACTTAGTGTAACACTGAGAGAGGCCCAAATCAGGATGCTACACCTAGATTACATCACACCCAGTAGATGGAGTAAATGGAACTCCCAATTTCCAAACCACTGTATTAAATGCAGATACCCTAATCCCTCTCTATCCCATTACTTCTTGGACTGCCCCATGGTTCGCCGCTTCTGGGGACTCTTACAATACTGGTTTAGGAGGATAATGAAAATAGAGATAACTTTTACCATAGACAATATATACCTGTTTCTATGGGAGGGGATCAGTGCAAAGCTACATCCCTTTTGCACTCTCTGCACTTTGATAGCTAGGAACTGTATCCTGACTCTATGGTGTACTAGACGCTCTCCCACACTGACACAGTTCAAAAGAGCCTTAATTAGACAAATATTTATCGAGCAGCAAGACACATTATTGGATACAGGTGGAAGGCTACTGTCCTTTTAAAAGAAGTGGAGGATTTTTCTGGAAACACTCCAAATAGAAAAACAAAAACAAATATTGGGGCCCTTCCTCCAGACTGAGACAATGATGGAAGCGACACTAAGGGGGGAGTGGGGAGCTCTGTATGAACCTCTCCCTATTATACCCTCAACAGAGCCTGGGAATGACATTGAGGTGACATCTTTCTTTTAAGAAATATAGGAACTTTCTTACTTTTCTACTTATAACTTTTTTTTTTTTTTTTTTGGGGGGGGGATTTAAAAAGACAGACCCCCCGGAGTCTAAATTGGTTATGAGTGTTTGGCCAATGTTACTTATTGGAGTATGTTTAATAAGGTTATAAGTTATGTTAAGTTATGTTTAGTTATTGTTTATAAAATATTAAAAATGGAGGGTGGCAGCTATTTGGACGAACGTTGATATATGCAAACACCCTGATGAAGGATCGAACATTGTCATGTTAAATATGCTAATGAGTTTGGAATTATAGACATTTCTTGTCACTATGTGATCCGATTACTAATCAGACTGAACTCCATGTTAAGTATTGTATACTTATTGAGATGTATGTCTTCTGACGTCTAATGCTGTAACTCTCTTTTAATAAAGATATATTTAAAAAAAAAAAAAAAAATCAGATGATGAGACACACAAGAGAGAGCTGATGAATCAGAAACTCTTGTAGCAGAAGAGATATTTAAAAGAAACAACACTTTCTAAGAAAGTAGATAATCTTCAAAGAAAATATAGGCTCAAAAGAAAGAGCCTGCAAAATCTTTAAACCAAATAAGACTCCAAAAAGGAAAAATTAATAAATGAACAGGCTTGATACCAACCAAAGCCTGAACAAAACAGAGAATATCAGGAAGTTTAAAAAATCTTTCTAGGAAATAAAACAGAAAGAACAGAGATTTGTCCCTTCAAAAACTTTACAGACAAACTTATCCAAACCCTTCTGAAAAAACTGTAAAATCCTAGGAATTCTAAAAGAATGCCAAGAGAATTTATGAGAACACCATAAAATATATGTTTTCGAAACCTGATACTATATGTTCCTTGAAAGAGACTTATGAGCCTGCAACATAGTGATAAAAATTGAGTCAGAGAAACATCTATGACTAAACACTACTCAATTTCCATACCATCAAATTAGTAATTTGAGATCCCGATGGAAAAATAGCCCCTAAAACAAGAAGGCTGGCCAAAGTGAAAATGGGCAAGGATGGCAACTGGACATCCGAACAAGATCCACATAACAAACCCATGAGGCCATGCTGATGCTATCAGAGTTCCAATATGATCTTGGAAATCACCCTTGGAAGATGTAGTCAGGTTGCAAAACCAAGATACTGCAATGCAGGCACCATTTCCGCCTGAAAATCCCTGGACCTGAAAAGGTACCTGGGAAATTGCGAAAACACATCTGTATAGAGATACCACTCTCCCTGATGTACAATCCAGTTCACAAACAGCGCCTTCTTCCTGTGATATTTGTTGCCAGTGGAACAGAGGAGACTGCTTTTCCTCTCAAATATCAAAAAATCCACAGCACCAAAACTTATGAAGAAATCTTAGAAGTTTATTCTTGTCTCAGATACAAACATATGCGATGTTTTGGGAGCCATTCCCTTAATCATGTATCTCTCTACTGGCTGTTAAGACTGATGGCTGAGATAATCCACCTACCAAACGTCTAAACCTGAGAAAAAAATCGTAGAGATTAGACAGGAGATGAATTCCAACTAAGAACGTATTCAAGATACTTCTTAATTGCTAAGGAACTGTGAGTCCCTATTTGATGATTGACATATGCCACAGTAGTTATATTGTCTGTCTGAAAGCAAAAATGAAAAGTTCTCTCCTAAAAAAGGCCATGCCTGAAAGAGCTCTGAAAATAGCTCTAAATGAGTTCTAAAATATCGATTAGAAAACTTGCCTCTTGAAGTTTCCAAACCCCTTGTGCTGTCAGAGACCCTCAGATAGCTCGCCCAACCTGTAAGACTTGCATCCATTAAGAATACAGTCCAGGAAGGACGAACAAAAGGAGGTCCCCTGACTAAAATGATGATAGTCTAATCAACAAAACAGAGAGAGTTAAGTGTTAGGATTTAAGAATTCTATCAGCCAATCGGAATCTAAGGGACCCCATCTTGGATGACGTAATTTAAAGGAAAACCTCATTGTAAAGAAGACGTCGAAAGAAGAGGATGCTCCGTGCCAGATGTCTTGAAGATGGAGCCGCTCCATGCCGTCTGGATGAAGACTTCTGTGTGGTTGGATGAAGATATCGGCCCGCTTGGATGAAGACTTCTGCCGGCTTCGATGAGGACTTCTGCCGCTTCGTTGAAGATGGATTTAGGGTCTTCAGAAACTGTAAGTGGATCTTCTGGGGTTAGTGTTAGGTTTTTTAAAGGGTTTATTGGGTGGGTTTTAATTTTACATTAGGGTTTGGGCAAGGAAAAAGAGCTAAATGCCCTTTTAAGGGCAATGCCCATCCAAATGCCCTTTTCAGGGCAATGGGGAGCTTAGGTTTTTTAGATTAGGTTTTTATTTGGGGGGTTGGTTGTATGGGTGGTAGGTTATACTGTTGGGGGGTATTTGTATTTTTATTTACAGGTAAAAGAGCTGATTTCTTTGGGGCAATGCCCTGCAAAAGTCCCTTTTAAGGGCCATTGGTAGTTTATTGTAGACTAGGGTTTTTTTTTATTTTGGGGGCGCTTTTTTATTTTCATAGGGCTCTTAGATTAGGTGTAATTAGTTTAAATATTTGATCATTTATTTTTTATTTTGTGTAACACTGTTTATTTTTTTTTGTAACTTACGCCTAGATTTAGAGTTCTGCTTTAGCCGTCAAAACCAGCGTTAGGGGGTGCTAACGCTGGTTTTGGCCACCCGCTGGTATTTAGACTCAGTCAGGAAAGGGTCTAACGCTCACTTTCCAGCCGCAACTTTTCCATACCGCAGATCCCTCTACACCAATTGCGTAGCCTATCTTTTCAATGGGATCTTTCTAACGCCGGTATTTAGAGTCTTGACTGAAGTGAGCGTTAGAAATCTAACAACAATACTCCAGCCGCAGAGAAAAGCCAGGAGTTAAGAGCTTTCTGGGCTAACGCCGGTTCATAAAGCTCTTAACTACTGTGCTCTAAAGTACACTAACACCCATAAACTATCTATGTACCCCTAAACCGAGGCCCCCCCCACATCGCTGCCACTCTATTAAATTTTTTTAACCCCTAATCTGCCGACCGCACACTGCCGCAACCTACATTATCCCTATGTACCCCAAATCTGCTTCCCCTAACACCGCCGACCCCTATATTATATTAATTAACCCCTAATCAGCCGCCCCCAACGTCGCCGCCACCTACCTACAATTATTAACCCTTAATCTGCCGACCGGACCTCACCGCTACTATAATAAAGTTATTAACCCCTAATCCGCCTCACTCCCGCCTCAAAAACCCTATAATAAATAGTATTAACCCCTAATCTGCCCTCCCTAACATCACTGACACCTAACTTCAAGTATTAACCCCTAATCTGCCGACCGGACCTCGCCGCTACTCTAATAAATGTATTAACCCCTAAAGCTAACCCTAACACTAACACCCCCCTAAGTTAAATATAATTTTTATCTAACGAAATAAAATAAATCTTATTAAATAAATTAATCCTATTTAAAGCTAAATACTTACCTGTAAAATAAACCCTAATATAGCTACAATATAAATAATAATTATATTTTAGCTATTTTAGGATTAATATTTATTTTACAGGCAACTTTGTATTTATTTTAGCTAGGTACAATAGCTATTAAATAGTTAATAACTATTTAATAGCTACCTAGTTAAAATAATTACAAAATTACCTGTAAAATAAATCCTAACCTAAGTTACAATTAAACCTAACACTACACTATCAATAAATTATTTAAATGAACTACCTACAATTATCTACAATTAAACCTAACACTACACTATCAATAAATTAATTACATACAAATACCTACAAATAAATACAATTAAATAAACTAACTAAAGTACAAAAATAAAAAAAGAACTGTTACAAAAAATAAAAAAATAATTTACAAACATTATAAAAATATTACAACAATTTTAAGCTAATTACACCTACTCTAAGCCCCCTAATAAAATAACAAAGCCCCCCAAAATAAAAAAATACTCTACCCTATTCTAAAATAAAAATTGAAAAGCTCTTTTACCTTACCAGCCCTTAAAAGGGCCTTTTGCGGGCATGTCCCAAAGAATTCTGCTCTTTTGCCTGTAAAAAAAAACCATACAATACCCCCCCAACATTACAACCCACCACCCACATACCCCTAATCTAACCCAAACCCCCCTTAAATAAACCTAACACTAAGCCCTTGAAGATCTTCCTACCTTATCTTCACCACGCCGAGTATCACCGATCCGTCCAGAAGAGGGTCCGAAGTCTTCCTCCTATCCGGGCGATGTCTTCATCCAAGCGGGGGCTGAAGAGGTCCATCATCCGGCTGAAGTCTTCATCCAAGCGGCATCTTCAATCTTCTTTCTTCCGGCTCCATCTTCATCCCGCCGACGCGGAACATCCATCCTGGCCGACGACTTCCTGACGAATGACGGTTCCTTTAAGGGAAGTCATCCAAGATATCAGCCAATCGGAATTAAGGTAGGAAAATTGTGATTAGCTGATTGAATCAGCCAATCAGATTCAAGTTCAATCCGATTGGCTGATTGGATCAGCCAATCAGATTGAGCTCACATTCTATTGGCTGATTGGAACAGCCAATAGAATGCAAGCTCAATCTGATTGGCTGATTGGATCAGCCAATTGGATTGAACTTGAATCTGATTGGCTGATTCAATCAGCCAATCAGAATTTTCCTACCTTAATTCCGATTGGCTGATAGAATCCTATCAGCCAATCGGAATTCGAGGGACGCCATCTTGGATGACTTCCCTTAAAGGAACCGTCATTCGTCGGGAAGTCGTCGGCCAGGATGGATGTTCCTCGTCGGCGGGATGAAGATGGAGCCGGAAGAAAGAAGATTGAAGATGCCGCTTGATAGAAGACTTCAGCCGGATGATGGACCTTTTCAGCCCCCGCTTGGATGAAGACTTCAGCCGGATGATGGACCTCTTCAGCCCCGTTTGGATGAAGACATCGTCCAGATAGGAGGAAGACTTCGGACCCTCTTCTGGACGGATCGGTGATACCCGGCGTGGTGAAGATAAGGTAGGAAGATCTTCAGGGGCTTAGTGTTAGGTTTATTTAAGGGGGGTTTGGGGGGGTATTGTATGATTTTTTTTACAGGCAAAGGAGCAGAATTCTTTGGGGAATGCCCCGCAAAAGGCCCTTTTAAGGGCTGGTAAGGTAAAAGAGCTTTTCAATTTTTATTTTAGAATAGGGTAGGGCATTTTTTATTTTGGGGGCTTTGTTATTATATTAGGGGGCTTAGAGTAGGTGTAATTAGCTTTAAATTGTAATATTTTTATAATGTTTGTAAATTAATTTTTTATTTTTTTGTAACTTAGTTCTTTTTTTATTTTTTGTACTTTAGTTAGTTTATTTAATTGTATTTATTTGTAGGTATTTGTATGTAATTAATTTATTGATAGTGTAGTGTTAGGTTTAATTGTAGATAATTGTAGGTAGTTTATTTAATTAATTTATTGATAGTGTAGTGTTAGGTGTATTTGTAACTTAGGTTAGGATTTATTTTACAGGTAATTTTGTAATTATTTTAACTAGGTAGCTATTAAATAGTTATTAACTATTTAATAGCTATTGTACCTGGTTAAAATAAATACAAAGTTGCCTGTAAAATAAATATTAATCCTGAAATAGCTACAATATAATTATTATTTATATTGTAGCTATATTAGGGTTTATTTTACAGGTAAGTATTTAGCTTTAAATAGGTTTCATTTATTTAATAATATTTATTTTATTTCGTTAGATAAAAATTATATTTAACTTAGGGGGGTGTTAGGGTTAGCTTTAGAGGTTAATACATTTATTAGAGTAGCGGCGAGGTCCGGTCGGCAGATTAGGGGTTAATACTTGAAGTTAGGTGTCGTTGATGTTAGGGAGGGCAGATTAGGGGTTAATACTATTTATTATAGGGTTTTTGAGGCGTGAGTGAGGCGGATTAGGGGTTAATAACTTTATTATAGTAGCGGTGAGGTCCGGTCGGCAGATTAGGGGTTAATAATTGTAGGTAGGTGGCGGCGACGTTGGGGGCGGCAGATTAGGGGTTAATAAATATAATATAGGGGTCGGCGGTGTTAGGGGCAGAAGATTAGGGGTACATAGGGATAACGTAGGTTGCGGCGGTGTACGGAGCAGCAGATTAGGGGTTAATAGTATAATGTAGGTGTCATCGATAGCGGAGGCGGCAGATTAGGGGTTAATAAGTGTAAGGTTAGGGGTGTTTAGACTCGGGGTACATGTTAGGGTGTTAGGTGCAGACTTAGGAAGTGTTTCCCCATAGGAAACAATGGGGCTGCGTTAGGAGCTGAACGCTGCTTTTTTGCAGGTGTTAGTTTTTTTTTCAGCTCAAACGGCCCCATTGTTTCCTATGGGGGAATCGTGCACGAGCACGTTTTTGAAGCTGGCCGCGCCCGTAAGCACCGCTGGTATTTAGAGTTGCAGTGGCGGTAAATTATGCTCTACGCTCCCTTTTTGGAGCCTAACGCAGCCCTTCTGTGAACTCTAAATACCAGCGGTATTTAAAAGGTGCGGGGGAAAAAAAGCACGCGTAGCTAACGCACCCCTTTGGCCGCAGAACTCTAAATCTAGGCGTTAGTGTATTATTAGTAGATTTAAATTATTTGAGTAGGGTTAGGTTTTTAACTATATAATATATTTAATTTAATTTGTAATTTATTGTAATTTTAGTATAACATTTAGGGTAGGTTAATTAATAGTTTAATATAGTTTAATGTAATTTTTGTAAAACAGTTAGAGTAGCTTAATTATTAGTTTAATAAAGTTTAATGTAATTTTAGTATAATAGGATAGATTAATTATTAGTTTAATATAGTTTAATTTAAATCTAAAGGTAAGTTTAAATTTATTATAAGATAGGGATGAGTTAATATTTAATGTAAAGTTAAGGGGTTGTTAGGTTTAGGGGTTAATAGGTTTATTTATTTTATGGTGATGTGTCGGGGGCTGGCGGTTTAGGGGTTAAAAGGTTTAGTAAGTGGTAGTGATGTGGGAGGCCAGGTGTTTAGGGGTTAATAACTTTATTTAGTTGCGGTGGGCTCCAGGATCGGCGGGATAGGGGTTAATACATTATTTAAGTGGCGGCTGGGTCAGATTGGTGTAATCTGGTAGGTGTGTAATACCACCTGCTTAGCAATTTGATGTTTATCTCCAGCACCGATATAGGTGCGGAGGCCCTGGTCATTTGTTTGAAAATTATTTGCCAATCAGATTTGTCAAGCTTGGTATCAAATTCTGATTCCCATCTAGTTACATACGTGGGAAGTGAGGAGTAAGATAAATTGGATAGTAGTTTGTATGTTAGAGATAGAATTCCCTTGTGGGGGTGAGGATAGAAGCACATCAGTTTGAAGTTTGTGAGTGGTCATCTTAATTGAAGTTTGTAGGGGTGTGTTGAAAGATAATAAGTAAG
This sequence comes from Bombina bombina, assembly GCF_027579735.1. Classification (NCBI taxonomy): domain Eukaryota; kingdom Metazoa; phylum Chordata; class Amphibia; order Anura; family Bombinatoridae; genus Bombina; species Bombina bombina. Next base: position 1,403,005,352 of record NC_069499.1, on the reverse strand, counting down.
TTGTGCATATATATACCAGTTTTTAAATTTTACACCTAATATATCACAGAGGGTGTGCTGAGATTGTATTTCCTTATCCTTCTATAAAAGAAACATAGAAACATAGATATTGATGGCAGATAAGAGCCATAGGCCCAGCAAGTCTGCCCGACCTTACCTAACAGTATAAACTTATCTAGTTCGTAGGATAGCCTTATGCTTGTCCCATGCATTTTTAAAGTCCCCCACAGTGTTTGTTGCTACTACCTCTTGAGAAAATTCGGATTTGAATTTCGTATGGAGATGGCAGAGTGAGAGTGGGGTGTGGGGTTGATCAATGTCGAGAACGGGGAATTTTTCCCTTACGGCGTCAGGGGTGAGTACATAGTGGAGAGTGGTGAGTGCTTTTTAATCAGTTTGTCCCATTGTTTTAAAGTTTCCGTTACTATCCTAGGTGTTGTTGGCAGGAGCCTACGGTGTGCTGCTGGAATCCAGAAATTACTACCTATATTATGGGCATCGGATAAGAATTGCTCTAATAAAAACCACTCTTTATTAGGTGCTTGCTTCCCTAGCCATGAGAGGGGTTTTAGGTTCCAGTAGTTGAGAGTATCCTGAATAGTGACTTTAAGAGATGTATGATTCAATGAAATTATATCCTCCATATGGGGTGAGATATGAACACCTAGATACTTGATAGCTTTAGGTTGAATTCGGAATCCGAATTGTTGCTGAATACTTGTTAATGCATGTGGTGTTTGATGGATGCTCAATAGTTTGGATTTTGTGACGTTTATTTTAAAATTGAAGTAGCTTCCATATGTTTGCAGTGTGTGCATCAGTGAGGGGATTGATTGCACGGGCTTTGTAAGTGTTAAAAATATGTTGTCTGCATAAAGTGTAATCTTATAGGTGTTGGGGCCAATATTAAACCCATGGATATCAACGTTATTCCTAATTTGCGAGGCTAAGACCTCCATCGCCATGACAAATAATAAGGGCGAGAGAGGACAACCCTGCCTTGTTCCGTTAGCAATCATAAATGGCACCGATGTTGAATTGTTTAATTTTATTTTGGCTTGTGGGTTATTGTAAAGGGTAAAGATTTTTCCTATAAGTTCATGGGGAAAATTAAATGCTTGCATTGTGTGTTGTAAGAAGATCCAATCTAGCCTGTCAAAGGCTTTATCCGCGTCCATAGATAGGAACACTGAGGGGTCCTTTTGTTGAATAGCAAATTACATGAGGTCTAGAATCTTAGTGGTGTTGTCTCTAGTCTCTCTCATGGGTGTGAAGCCGGCCTGGTTGGTATGTATGATAGTGGGTAGGACTAAATTTATCCTAGAGGCTATAATTTTTGTGAAGAGTTTAACATCGATATTCAAAAGAGAATTCGGGCGGAAATTTATAGCCTCTAGGAAAAATTTGGGGTCTTACCGGGTTTTGGCAGTACCACAACCTGCGCCTCTAACATTGATGATGGAAATGGGTTATCTTTAGTCACTTCATTGAACATTACAGTAAGATGTGGAATTAGGGTAGTTAAGAATGTCCGGTAGTATTTGGCTGTGAAGCCATCTGGGCCAGGGCTTTTCCCTATTTTCATAGTATTAATGGCATATAGAATTTCCCGCTGGGATATTGGTTTATTAATTTGTGTTTTTTGGTTGTCAGTCAATTTCGGTAGTGTATAGTTTTTTATATAATCTGACATGTTAGATAGGTAGTCTAGTGATGGGCTATCTTTCTTAAGGTTATATAATGAGGTGTAATATTTGTGGAAAGAGTGTAATATCTCTGGGGTAGTTTGTAAAGGTCTCTTTTGTGGGCCATTGAGTTCATATATGTATGATTTAAACCTTTTCTTCTTTAAGGCCCTAGCTAAGAGTTTGCCTGCTCTGTTGTTTTCAAAGTAGAACATACTGTTAGTTTTCCTGTGCATAGATTGATATTCAATGTCTAGGAAGTTATCTAAGTGAGCACGGACTGCTTGTAGGTCTGTCAATATGTTGATGTCAGAAGGGGACCTTTTTAATGCATAGTCTAGGCGTGTGTATTCCGTGGTTAATTCCTGGTATATTTTATGGTTAGTTAATGTGCAGAATGCTTTAAGTTTGATTAGTTCACCACGAAGCACACACTTATGTGCTTCCCATAATGTGTATTTATTGTTGACTGAGGTGGAATTGAGACTGAAATACTCTTCAATGATTTTTGTAAGTTTAGTGACAGATTCTGAGTGCTCTAGTAGGGTATCATCGAGTTTCCATTGATGTGGGGAGAGAGGGATATTTGGCCATGCAAATTGTAATTGGACAGATGAATGGTCCGACCAAAAAGTAGGGGAGATATCACATCTAGTGACGTAGGATAAGCATTGTTGGTTTGTGAATATATAGTCTAGCCGGCTATAAGATTTATTAGGGTGGGAGAAAAAGGTGTAGTCATTTTTGTTATAGTGTATAAATCTCCAACTATCATACAAGTTCATGTCTTATGCCATTCCATAAAGTTTTGATAAGTCTATGAGAAATTTGAATCTTAGGGTTGGAGCTATCAATGTTAGGTTGTAGGGGGACATTAAAATCTCCAGCTAGGAATATTGGGCCTTTAGCTAGGTCTAGAATTTTTTTAAACATGTTACGGAAGAAGAGTAGTTGGTTGGTATTTGGGGCATATATGTTGACTGTTGACAAGTGTGATCGGCCTTCCATATAAAAGGCTGGTTAATCCTAGGAACCGTCCCTCTTTATCTACTACTTTTTGGTCAAGCACAAATGGGGTAGATTTGTTTATGAGAATGCTCACTCCATTTTTTTTACTCAGGCCTCAGCTATGAAAGTGTATACTAAAAGTTTTCCCAAAATATCTGGGTTCATTGCATTTCTTGAAATGTGTTTCTTGAAGAAAAAGTATATCAATATTGCGTCTACCTATTTCTGATAAGGCTTTTAATCTTTTTTGCGGTGAGTTAAATCCCTTAACATTTTGAGTCAAGAGGGTCAGGTGTGGTGTGGCTTCACTATGTAGTCATGACATGGGCATTAAGTAAGGGTGTAGGGTTTATCTGAATACTTAGATAAATGCTGGTACAATACTCAAGCGTGAAATGTTCAGTTAAAAACAGAGATATACATTCTGAAGTTGCATCAATTTGAAAACATAACAGGTAAAAATAAAACAATCTGTAAAAGGATGTCATATTAGGCAAGTGAAATAAACAAAACCAACTTACTCTAAAAAACAAAACAAACAAACTATAGGCTCTCTTCCTAATATAGGTCATTATTGAGAGCAGAACGTGGGGAAAAAAATGCAGTTGGCCCTAGGTGATTACTTATATCAAATAAAATGACCTTTCCCATATGTTGTCTGCGATATATTAGTCCACCAGGACACCGCGGATAGCTGATATAGCTTAGAAATTAAACATTCAATATAGTATAAGAGTAACCAAACTAAAACTAGGCCCTATAGAACAAAGAAGAAGAACCAATGGCACTACTTGTGTGAATTGAAAAGATGCTCTAGATCTCTTAAAATACTGTACTCTGGAGTGTATTCCAGGTCAATTTTTCTTAATAACAGAGTCTATGGTGCTGTGTACTAAATACAAATTTTAGAACAGAAAGTGGTTAAAGGAATAACCACCAAAAAAGGGGTACACTTATAGCACTCAAGAGCAAAACAGCAAATGTTTATATATGTAGATCTTAATGTGGTAGAGTGTTAAAGAGACAGTACTGGTCTCCAATTATGCTAATACTAAGCTAAATTAAAACTTAACATTTATTAGTTACACAGTGCTAAAAATTTGCGGAAAACAAGAAAAATTAAAAACACTTAACCTGGATGGTGCTATAATTGAAATAGGACAAACAGTGTATTGGGCTTGTAGGGCCGCTGCGAGGGTTGCTAAAAAGTTAACTCCTCCTTGGCGGATTATGAATGTAGATATAACTAACAGGGGATAGTATATTCTCACGAATTTGGAACTGGTCAATGATGAGTATATAGCCTGATTCGATACCCAAATGATATATTTAAAATGTGTGCTGCAATTGTCCACTGTTACTTCCTACTGGATATACTGTATCCTCGGATTCACTACTATAACAGATTTGATAACTGGAAGTGTGGAGTGTGGCAACAATAATGTATCGAAACCAACACTAGTTATGTGGATCTTGATAACAGTCTCTTCTGTATCTGCCCTACTGATATATGCTAATTTGCATTTGGGTATATTACAGTATCGTATACCAAAATTCTTTATTGGGTTACACCACTTGGGTTGCTATAATGTGGTTAAATCAAAAAGAGGTTATATATGACTAGAGATTCGATTTTATAATTTTGACTACCAGATACACTTGTGAGATTGGAATTCCGTTATGTAGCAAAATGATCCTTTATTAAGTTACACCCCTTAGGTTGCTATAATGTGGTTAGATCAGAAATAAGTGAACGGTATATTAATTTATAACTTGAGATTCAATTTTTCTACCAGATACACTTATATGGTTTGAAGTTCCATAGCAGAATTCTTGGGCTATAACTGTAGAAATCCCACTTAAGTTAGTGTAAGAATACCTGTTAGGTTTGTATTATGATTAGTTCACCTGTGTTTGTGTGAACATTTGTTGCATTGGGAATCTTAACTCTTTTATTGACAGTGCATATTTTACATTTTTGTGTATCAGTCAACCGGACTTAGAATATATATTTTTAGACTTAATTCATATAACACTTTTTCAACAGTTCAGTTTTTATTCACCAACAGTTGCGAAAATATTGCTAATTAACGACTGTATAGATATTTTGAAAATGAGCTGTTTGAGAAGGTACATGCGCTCTGTGATAACGTTGCTTCATATAAGAGTTTTACTAAACAGTTAAATCAGTTTTTGCAACTAAGTGTTTAGGTGTTTCAACATATCATTTTACAAATTTACGCGTCTCCGTTGTCATTATTTTTATTGACATATGATTTGTTATATAAATTGTTTAGCCTTCAAATTTGAGCTGACTGTGACTATCCACTTTCAGTTATATGCTTTACTGAATATATGTATCTTGCTTATGACTTATCAAGAGTATTGTTTGGTCGATACCATTATGATATTGTAACGACATAGATTACGTCTGTTACCAGCTTACACAAGCGGGTGGTACCCGATACTTGTTTGAATGCAATTTGGCGCTTTCCTAATCTTTGAATTTTCAGTGACCGTTAGAATAATTACACTCCCAGCCGGGGCTTGAAAACAGAAGGTAGCCTATTTGTATAGTATTCAGAGCCAGTCTCTAATATCTACAGAAACCCCTGTTTGGTTAATTTTAATATCCATACATAGCCTTAATAAAATGCAGAATTACCCTAATAGCACCATACCAAGTTAGCATCTAAAACACAGGAGCTCGCAATGACTCCTCACCATTTCAATAACTCCCTAACATGTTTCGCCGTCTAACACGGCTTTGTCAAAGGGTTATCGCGATTGCACTGTTTGCATACGCCTTATAAACCCGGTAAATGGTTAGCTCCGCCTCATGGGGGGTTGATTGGACCTCGCGTGCTGATGTCATAGCATGTGTCCTCAAAGGGTTCTGGGTAATGTAGTTTTTTGAGAGACAACTATTGACCGCTGATTTGGTCCAATCTTATCCTCTTTCAGTAGATCATATAGGTTTGTAACACGGATTAAAACGAAGTTGGAAATATTTACATTTTCAGTTCTCCTGGGTTCCTAACACTTGATTATTTCAAGTTTATGGAGAGCTATGTGAATTAATTATTATCATTATAGCGGACATATTAATAGTATCATGTTCATGATATGACAAGAAAAAATTATTTTTCATTAGATATTGTTTTTATAATTTAAGGCTCAATATAGGATTTAAGATAACAGATGTATATCACAGATCACTTATTTGTTATTCTAATAAGTGAACTGATTGTAACGTGTTATATATTATTTGTTAACATGTAAATTCATTGTGAAGTGATATGTATATTCTATTCATAACACTGAACGTGAAAAAATTATTAACCACTGTGTGAAAGTATATTTGTGTACTTAGCTTAAATATTGATAGGAACTACTATTAAATTAAATACAGAATTTTTGTGAATGTTGACTGATGTGAGGTGAATAGGTCTATTAATGAACCATAAATAAATTCGGGTCCTGTGCTAAAAGACAACCTCAGTCTTATAATATCCTAAGGGAATAATTAGAAAATGTATTAAATGTGTATTATTTAATATAAATGACTGTGAAGTAATAATAGTGATAGTAATAGGGACCTGAAAAATGGTGACAGCATTGTCACTAAGTGTCAATTAGTGCAAAATGTGAAAGGGGAGAAAAAGGGAGAGTGAAAAAGAGAATCACAATTGAAACAAGTGTCTTGTGAAAAACAAGTGAAAGTTTGATGATTTTTGATAGAGATATCCAACATCATATATACATGTATCAGTGATTTTTCAGTAAATACATATCTCACTGATTTGTTTCGCAGTAAATCACACTGCTATCAACTGATAACTGATCCTAATTTTGGTAATTATATTGTCTTATGGTGGATTATATTTTTGAAACTTCATAGTCTCAATTGATTATGGCTTTAGCCATCCTATATGTTATGTTTATTGATCCACTGTAGCTTTGTTGTTTCCACCTGGACTATGTCATACTACATAACTGCTAGTTATAATTTCTACTAGTATGAATTTATCTTTTATCATCTACCATAAACAGGCAGGTCTAATTAATACAGGAAACTTATGTGATATTATTAAAGTTTAGCTGTGTATATTTCTTATTATTAAACTCTGCCCTATTTTTTAAAAGGGTTCTTTTTAGTTGCCTCTTAAAGGAAGGAGCTGAAATTGTTATTTTCGTTAAGTCCGTGTGGTTGGACACTGTTTAGCAGAAATATCCATTTTGTTTCTGCTTGTAATAGTTTTGTCTCCAGATCACCTCCCCGTATACCTAGAGAGATTTTCTGGAGACCAAAACATTTCACTTCATTTTGTTTAGATTGGTGGTGCTTCAGAAAGTGTCTAGCCACTGAAGTGATTTTTTTACCTTCTTGGAGGTCTTTGTCAGCGTTTTTAATATTCCTCAGGTGCTCCTGAAGACGGGTTCTTATTTTTCTTGATGTCATTCCAACATAGTATTTCTTACATTTGCATTGAAGGGCATAGATTACCCCTTCAGTGTGACAATTGATGTGTTTGTTGATTTTGTGCTTTTTGTCAAATCTGTCAGTGACCGTATCGGTTTTCAACATGAAGCTGCAGGTACTACATGTACCACATTTGTATGTACCTGGTTTAAGGGCATTTCTCGTTTTTGGGCCTTGGAAATGGCTTGGACTCACCAGGTCTTTTAAATTTTAAGTTCGTCTATAGCCCACCTGTACTCTATTATCCAATAGCTTTCCCAAAATTGGGTCTGATTTTAGAATATGCCAATGCTCATGAATCACATTTGTGACAGCTCTGGAATTTGGGTTGTAGGTAGTTATAAATCTGACTTTGTTGTCTGATTTTTTGGGTTTGGTTTCGAGTAAGGTGGTTCTTTCTGTCTTCCTTGCCCTAAATTCTGCCTTTTTGATAGACCTTTTACTATACCCACGTATCATTAGTCTTTCTTTTAATTCCTTTGCTCTTTGGTTATAGTTGGATTCATTTGAGCAGTTTCTTCGCATTCGTAGGAATTCTCCAGTCGGGAGTGCTCTTATGGTATTAGGTGCGTGTGCACTAGCACTTTGTAAAAGACTGTTTGTCGCTGTTTTTTTCCGGTGTACATCTGTGGATAGGTTTCCTTGTTCGTCTTTGGTTATCAGAAGGTCTAAGAAGGCAATTGATTTTTGATCAGCTTCATGAGTTAATTTAATGTTAAATTTATTGTTATTTAGCACTTTGAGGAATGCATCTAGTTCAAACTTTGAACCTTCCCAGAGGAACAGCACATCATCAATATACCGCAGCCATAGTGGTATGTGCTGTAAAAATTTGTCATTGGTATCAGAAAAGACTGTACTCTGCTCCCACCAACCCAAAAATAGGTTGGCATATGTGGGAGCACAGGCAGTCCCCATGGCTGTTCCGCGGATTTGCAAATAGAATTGATGGTTGAATGTGAATGAGTTATGGGTCAAGACAAAGTTTAATAATTCAAGAATGAATTTATCATGTTCCATATTTTCTTCGGAACCCATCTTCAAAAAATAATCTATTGCTTGTAAACCTAGATTGTGACGAATGCAGGTATAAAGCGACTCAACGTCTGCAGTCACTAACCAAGTGGAAAAAGTTACCTGGATATTTAATAGGTGATTTAGGACATCTCTGGTATCCTGTACATAAGAACTCAGTTGTGGTAAGTATTCCCTAAGTCTAAAATCGACGTACTGGCTCGCCTTTTCTGTAATGCTGTTTATTCCTGAAATAATTGGGCGTCCAGGAGGGCGTTTGATGTTCTTATGCACTTTCGGAATAAGATAGAAGGTTGGTGTTGTTGGTTCAGAATTTTTTAGAAAGGAATGCTCTTTAGATGTTATGATTTTTTGTTTTTTAGCAGAATCTATTAATTTGTTGTATTTTAATAGATACTCATGTGTTGGATTGTAATTTAATTTTTGATAACAGGTTTTATCATTTAATTGTGATTCTGCTTCATGGAGGTATAGTGTGACAGGCCAGATCACTACGTTGCCGCCTTTGTCAGAGTTTCTAATGATGACATCATCCCATTTTTTCATTTCTGCCAATGCCTTTTGTTCTTGTTTTGTTAAATTCTTTGGTGTCTGGACTTCTTCCATTTTCATTATCTTAGAACAGACTAATTGGTTAAAGACCTCTATTTGGGGACAGTCCTGTGATTTTGGCATGTATTTGGATTTGTTTGTGATTCTCTCTCTCCATAGCTTTTGTTTGGCAGGTTCATTTTCTTTTAACAATTCTTCCAAAGTTTCAAGGCAGTTCTGTTCTTCCTCTGTCCAATCATCTGTATTGGAAGGATCTGCCGTTTTATTGTATAGTCTTTTGAGAGTTAGTTTTCGCAAAAATAGTTGTAGGTCTTTAATTATATCAAATTTGTCCATCGTTGGTGTAGGACAAAAGGACAAACCCTTTGAAAGTACATTCTTGTGATGAATGGTTAAAGTTTTATCAGATAAATTAATTATCCTCATTGTTTCATCTTGATTTGAGAGAATGGGCTCGGCGGTCTCCGATACGGAGTTTGTCCCTGTTTTTTGTTTCTGTTCTGTGAGCGGCTTCTCATCTGTCTTTTTGTTTTTCCTCCTGCCTCTTCTGGTGTGCTTAATTCTGAAGAGGCATTGTCCTCTAAAAAATTCTTCCGTTTATTTCGATTAGGTAGTGTGTTTGAGATCGAAGTTGATGTACCAGGTTCACCTTCTGTATCAGTATTTTCAGATTCCTCACCTTCTGTATCTGAGATGTCGCTTTGAATCACATTTACTCGTGATTGTCTGTTCGAATTGGTGTTAGTTTTTCTTTTCCACTTGTATACCTTTTTATTTTCATAGTCAGATTTATCTCTGCTTAGTTTCCCTTGTTTTGTTTGTTTGATTTCCTGTTCATATTTTTCCAGTTCTTGTTGGTATTTATTGTACATATTTTCGAAATCTTTATTTGTTTCAAATTCCTTCAGCATCTGATTTTGTTTTTGTATTTCCGTTTCCAGTAAGTCATATTCTGACTTATCATGTTTTATTAAAATTTTCATTAATTTAACGGAACACTCGCTGAGTGCTTCTTCCCATTCGGTGCTATAACTGGGATTTCGAAATTCAAATGCCGGGAAAAGTTGGATCCGTAAGCCTCTAGGTATAAGTTTATGCTCAAGGTACTTTTCAAAAAAATGGTGGTTCCACCACAATTTATCCTGTTTGTGCATGGCTTTGTGGATGTTTTTTAATGCTAAATTCATTTTGTCCTGTACATTAGTTACTGTAGTTTGAGGATTTTTAAAGACCTCATTTAGGTCAGCCTCTCTCTTTTGCTGTCTGGATAGTCTGTCAGCCTCCCATTTGGACGCCATTATAATTTGGAGACCTGAGTTTGTCTGATTTAACCACAATTGATTATAATCTCTTATTTCTTAGAATAGTTCAAAAGTGTGCTCTATTGGTAGAGAACCCTGTATACCAGGTTTGTATATCACTATAGAACAAAGAAGAAGAACCAATGGCACTACTTGTGTGAATTGAAAAGATGCTCTAGATCTCTTAAAATACTGTACTCTGGAGTGTATTCCAGGTCAATTTTTCTTAATAACAGAGTCTATGGTGCTGTGTACTAAATACAAATTTTAGAACAGAAAGTGGTTAAAGGAATAACCACCAAAAAAGGGGTACACTTATAGCACTCAAGAGCAAAACAGCAAATGTTTATATATGTAGATCTTAATGTGGTAGAGTGTTAAAGAGACAGTACTGGTCTCCAATTATGCTAATACTAAGCTAAATTAAAACTTAACATTTATTAGTTACACAGTGCTAAAAATTTGCGGAAAACAAGAAAAATTAAAAACACTTAACCTGGATGGTGCTATAATTGAAATAGGACAAACAGTGTATTGGGCTTGTAGGGCCGCTGCGAGGGTTGCTAAAAAGTTAACTCCTCCTTGGCGGATTATGAATGTAGATATAACTAACAGGGGATAGTATATTCTCACGAATTTGGAACTGGTCAATGATGAGTATATAGCCTGATTCGATACCCAAATGATATATTTAAAATGTGTGCTGCAATTGTCCACTGTTACTTCCTACTGGATATACTGTATCCTCGGATTCACTACTATAACAGATTTGATAACTGGAAGTGTGGAGTGTGGCAACAATAATGTATCGAAACCAACACTAGTTATGTGGATCTTGATAACAGTCTCTTCTGTATCTGCCCTACTGATATATGCTAATTTGCATTTGGGTATATTACAGTATCGTATACCAAAATTCTTTATTGGGTTACACCACTTGGGTTGCTATAATGTGGTTAAATCAAAAAGAGGTTATATATGACTAGAGATTCGATTTTATAATTTTGACTACCAGATACACTTGTGAGATTGGAATTCCGTTATGTAGCAAAATGATCCTTTATTAAGTTACACCCCTTAGGTTGCTATAATGTGGTTAGATCAGAAATAAGTGAACGGTATATTAATTTATAACTTGAGATTCAATTTTTCAACCAGATACACTTATATGGTTTGAAGTTCCATAGCAGAATTCTTGGGCTATAACTGTAGAAATCCCACTTAAGTTAGTGTAAGAATACCTGTTAGGTTTGTATTATGATTAGTTCACCTGTGTTTGTGTGAACATTTGTTGCATTGGGAATCTTAACTCTTTTATTGACAGTGCATATTTTACATTTTTGTGTATCAGTCAACCGGACTTAGAATATATATTTTTAGACTTAATTCATATAACACTTTTTCAACAGTTCAGTTTTTATTCACCAACAGTTGCGAAAATATTGCTAATTAACGACTGTATAGATATTTTGAAAATGAGCTGTTTGAGAAGGTACATGCGCTCTGTGATAACGTTGCTTCATATAAGAGTTTTACTAAACAGTTAAATCAGTTTTTGCAACTAAGTGTTTAGGTGTTTCAACATATCATTTTACAAATTTACGCGTCTCCGTTGTCATTATTTTTATTGACATATGATTTGTTATATAAATTGTTTAGCCTTCAAATTTGAGCTAACTGTGACTATCCACTTTCAGTTATATGCTTTACTGAATATATGTATCTTGCTTATGACTTATCAAGAGTATTGTTTGGTCGATACCATTATGATATTGTAACGACATAGATTAAGTCTGTTACCAGCTTACACAAGCGGGTGGTACCCGATACTTGTTTGAATGCAATTTGGCGCTTTCCTAATCTTTGAATTTTCAGTGACCGTTAGAATAATTACGCTCCCAGCCGGGGCTTGAAAACAGAAGGTAGCCTATTTGTATAGTATTCAGAGCCAGTCTCTAATATCTACAGAAACCCCTGTTTGGTTAATTTTAATATCCATACATAGCCTTAATAAAATGCAGAATTACCCTAATAGCACCATACCAAGTTAGCATCTAAAACACAGGAGCTCGCAATGACTCCTCACCATTTCCCTAACTCCCTAACATGTTTCGCCGTCTAACACGGCTTTGTCAAAGGGTTATCGCGATTGCACTGTTTGCATACGCCTTATAAACCCGGTAAATGGTTAGCTCCGCCTCATGGGGGGTTGATTGGACCTCGCGTGCTGATGTCATAGCATGTGTCCTCAAAGGGTTCTGGGTAATGTAGTTTTTTGAGAGACAACTATTGACCGCTGATTTGGTCCAATCTTATCCTCTTTCAGTAGATCACATAGGTTTGTAACACGGATTAAAACGAAGTTGGAAATATTTACATTTTCAGTTCTCCTGGGTTCCTAACACTTGATTATTTCAAGTTTATGGAGAGCTATGTGAATTAATTATTATCATTATAGCGGACATATTAATAGTATCATGTTCATGATATGACAAGAAAAAATTTTTTTTCATTAGATATTGTTTTTATAATTTAAGGCTTAATATAGGATTTAAGATAACAGATGTATATCACAGATCACTTATTTGTTATTCTAATAAGTGAACTGATTGTAACGTGTTATATATTATTTGTTAACATGTAAATTCATTGTGAAGTGATATGTATATTCTATTCATAACACTGAACGTGAAAAAATTATTAACCACTGTGAGAAAGTATATTTGTGTACTTAGCTTAAATATTGATAGGAACTACTATTAAATTAAATACAGAATTTTTGTGAATGTTGACTGATGTGAGGTGAATAGGTCTATTAATGAACCATAAATAAATTCGGGTCCTGTGCTAAAAGACAACCTCAGTCTTATAATATCCTAAGGGAATAATTAGAAAATGTATTAAATGTGTATTATTTAATATAAATGACTGTGAAGTAATAATAGTGATAGTAATAGGGACCTGAAAAATGGTGACAGCATTGTCACTAAGTGTCAATTAGTGCAAAATGTGAAAGGGGAGAAAAAGGGAGAGTGAAAAAGAGAATCACAATTGAAACAAGTGTCTTGTGAAAAACAAGTGAAAGTTTGATGATTTTTGATAGAGATATCCAAAATCATATATACATGTATCAGTGATTTTTCAGTAAATACATATCTCACTGATTTGTTTCGCAGTAAATCACACTGCTATCAACTGATAACTGATCCTAATTTTGGTAATTATATTTTCTTATGGTGGATTATATAAAACTAGGCCCTGTATTTAAGTCTCTCAAAGCTACAGCTAATATTTACTATACATCTAATTTTGTCAGTTTAAATGTGAGGTGACATTTTGACGTAGACTGTTATAGCATCAAAATAAACTTAAACCATACAGAAGCAGTACCTCAATGGCCACAATCATTTAAAGAGGTAATATACTAGGAGAGAAAACAAACTAGAGCCTGTGTTTAGGTCTCCCAAAGCTACATCTAAAATTTACTATACATCCAAATTTGTCAGTTTAAATGCGATGTGACATTTTGACATAAATTATTATTATAGCGTCAAAATAAACTGAAGTCATACGAAGGCATTTCCTTAGTGGTTGCAATCATACAAAGAGGCAGACAAAATACACTAAAAACTTTTGGGTATACTTATCAAGTCCTAGTCTATCTGTAGAGGTAGACCTCCGACAGGATCACTGCGTTGAGTCTTTGTATGTCTCAGCTTCCACACATTGTGTGGATGGCAAAAGAGTCTTAGAGACATTGTTCGGTGTCTGTGGTGTAGTAGATCTTCTAATTTGTTTATTGCCGACAGTGTTCCAGGATGTAGGTGAGGCCTTTTTGTTTCCAGGTTGTGGAATAGGGCTTTGGTCCTGTGTCGTATCATCTGGTGGGGGGTCTATCCCCAATGATTTGCAAAAGGAGATGGTAGCCTCTGGAGACCTGCATGTCAAACGGGTATTATTCCGAAGTACCCAGATTTGTGTGGGGAAACTCCAACAGGTTTTTTTTGTTGCGGAGTAATGTAGTGAGGGGACCAAATTCTTTTCTGCGTTGCAGTGTTTGAGAGGCTAGGTCCTGATCCAACTGTAGAACATTTCCTCTGAATATGACCAGCTGCAGCTTCCTTGACTGGTTTAGCAATATTTCTTTTTACAAAAAGCTCTTGAATCGAATAATTATGTCTCTAGGGGGTGCAGATTCGGGAGGTTTAGGACGGAGAAACCTGTGGGCTCGCACCCATTGAATGTCCGTGGTACATGAGGATTCCTTGATCTGTTGAAATAGAGATTGTAGGTAAACTGGAAAGTCTCAGGGGAGTATATCCTCTGGGACCCCTCTAATTCTTATGTTCTTACGTCTACTCCGATTTTCTAAATCCTCCAGTTTTTCTTGCAGCGATATGATTGTGTCTTGTTGGGAGGAGACTTGATCTGTTAGGGTCTGCACATCTTCCTTTATTTCATCTTGGTTAGACTCTAAGGATTCTACTTGGAACCCTAAAGTGTGTATATCTTGCCTCATACCTGAAAGTTCTTCCCTAATACAGGTTCGGACAATGTCAGCAATGTCCTGTTCAGATGGTAAATCATGTAGGATGGATGTAGTGAGGGGTGTCTCTTCATCTTGTGAATTGGAATGACTTCCAGTCTGGTTTTCCAGAGAGGACCTCTTATTTCGTGCTTCAGAAGCATCTGGGGCCTGCATGTATGAAGATATAGTGGCTGATTTCCCTGAAGATGTTTTCAAAAGTTTGTCCTGCTTTAGGTGCCGTCTAGAAGCCATGATAACAGATTCAAATAAAGCAGCAATGATATAAACTGTTCTCTGTGTTCACGGTATTACTACACTTTACAAAGTATAACAATAGTGATAACTTCAATAAGAGACCACCTTTATTTGTATAAATTAGTGTGAAAGAAGGGTTAAATATGCAAATATGTTGCTCAACCTTCTCTTTGTCCCCAGCACAAAAAGGGTTTTGGTATAGTAAGATCTCTATTCAAGTCTTTATACATCTGTGTCCAGGCAGAGTATAGATTATGTAGCTGCTTTAGCCTAAATTGAAATCCCACCAAGCAGGAGGTTATTAGGTGCTGCCCTTAAGGATATCAAAGCTGATTATTATAGCTTGTAGTTGTGATGTACTTCTCAGATGTGGCCAACACATATATTAGAAGCTTTCCTTTTCATGTTTCTTTTTATAGAAGTACCGGAGATTTAAGTAGTATCCGGTCTAAATGTGGCACGTCCCAGGGCTATGGAGGTGTAAATGTGAGCTGTGAGGATATGGTAAGACCCTTCTCATAGATCTTGCACTTACTTTATATTTTCGTGCAGAGCGTTATCACTGTTATGTTGCAGCCCCGCGGACATGCCGCGTATGGATCCATGATGGCGGCCATTGTAGATCCGGCAACTCCCGGGACATGCATGGGGTCAAGGTGCTATCCGGGACAAGGTAATGCACAGATTACCGCTATTAGGTTCTTCTGGTCTTGCGATCACGGTGTCGCCTCGTCCCTCTTATTCTGCGACATCGTTTGGGTTAGATCTTTAACAGCTGCGTCCCAGTATTAGGTATTTGGCTGCTGATGCTTCTTCATGCTCGTTCTGACATGTTATATACATATGCGAGACAATCCGCACATACAGCAGGGTTCACTCAATTTGTAGCAACCGTAATTGGTATATGTATCCACCTTTAATATTGGATAAGATGAGTTAATTTTGGGCCATCAGCACAGAGCTCCGGGCTTACGCTGCTCTCATGTCAGCAGCCAGGCTCCGCCCCTAGAGGTGATTTTTTTTTTTACATGTTTATTGGACAGGTGAGATTAAAGCATTAAAATATTTAGGTCATAGAAGATAAGATTAAGATATCCTAACAGTATAACCTGTACCCTAAATAGTTAAATGTGGTCAATTTATTGAAACCCCAAATTATGTGGTCTACAACCATCCTTGGCTCATGCGGTTCTTAAATTTATAGCATTATAAGTGGAAGATGATGTAGCATAGAAATAATTCAATAAATTATCTCTGAATGTATTTTAACCGCTACCCTGTGGTCTGCTTTATTTTATCACTATAGTCTGGTTACATGCCTGCAGCCTGTAATTTGAGGTTAACACCTTGTATTGGCTTTCTCCATACAGACTAAGTTGTTTTATAAGTTATGTTTGCAATACCACATTTGAAAAAAATAGTAGTTATCACTACTATATGCACACACACTTACATACACTACTCAAACACATACACAGACTACAAAAATGCACACACACAGACACATGTACAATGTACAGATAGACAGACACACATGCACAGACAGATACATTCACTACTCACACACTGATTAACACACATGCACCCACACACACACATACAGGCACACATATGAACATTCACACAATAAAAACAAACACGCATATACATACAAATGTACCCTTACACATGTACCCACTCACACACACATACATTCACACATGTAAAGATAGTCAGACATATGCACATAGCCACACATACAAGCATGCATGGGCACACACACATACGTACACTACTCACACACTGACACACACACATGCACCCACTCATATAAACACCCAAATGGGGAATTGTTTTCTCTATAATAATTGATAAAATATTTATCTGTAGGTCTGTTAGCACACCTCTATAACAGTCTGCCAAATACTAACAATGGAATGCTATGTAATGTAATTGGGTGGGGGCAGCAAAATGTATCTTCGCCTGTGTGGCCAATAAAACTAACACTGGCCCTGACGTGCAGGATCATAATGTTTATTTGGATGTTGTTCATTATCCTCATCATCTTCCAAAATAAAGTTCAGTTACATACATTGACTTTGATACCACAATCAAGATTTCCTTAGTCAAACCCAAAGTACCCATGCGGTCCTCTGAAAATGCAAAAAGAATTTCGTCCAGCAAAACCCTTCATAACCCTCCATAATCAGCCATAACAACATTAGGACATGGATTTTCCCAACTTGAAGATAGGTTAATTATCATCTTTCTGGTATTTCTTCAGATTCTTTCTAAGAAAAATCAAATGCAGTATCTGTGAATTCATATATATATATTTTAAATTGTTTAATCTAATACTATTCAAATAGTTTTTTGTTTTCTTATTTGTTATTTCAAACAAATAAAACAACAAGATTATCTTTATCCATAATACAAAAAGAACAAGCCATTTTAGGAACAAATGAGCGACTTTTTTAGACATAAAATCTCATTATCATTACTAAAACTATTACATTCAAAAGGTCTAACATTTTGTCAAAATATGTTTTTTTATTTGAACTTTACTCCTTACAATATTTTGAGCTACCAACATATTTACATTGTCAATATGCTGTGATACTCATTTTCTTCATAAATGGAAAGAAAATGATCAAGTAAGCATAATTTATGTTTTATCCAAATTTCTATTATTGCCCCTTGTAAATTTAGTGTATCAATTGGAAGTAAAGTCCTTCCAGGTGCTTTATTCAGTTTACAAGTTATTACTTGATATGGCGTGACACCTGTAGTAGAATGTGGGATAGATCTTATGGTTATTAAACATAAAGGTAAAGTTTTGCCCATGTTGAAAGTTTAATACTACAAATTTTAGTTTATAATTGTTTATAGTATTTATTACCCCTTTTTATCGGTCCTGATGATTGTGGTCTATAAGCAATATGTAATTTATGCTTAATCCTCAAAACTAATTAATTAATATTTTTCCACTAAATGCAGGCTCATTATTACTTTCTACTACAATGGCATTCCCATCTAGACAAAAAGCTCAAATAAAATAATCTTTGCAGCTATAAAAACTATTTGATTTGTTTTTTGGAAAAAAACCTGAATCCATTTTGTGAATACATCTATTACCACTAAACAATACATGTATCCTTCTGGTATTCTAGGTAAAACAAAATAATAAAATCTATTTATATTTGTAACCAAGGTTTGTCAGGGGGAAGATAAAAATAAACCTTAACAAGTATTGATTCATAATGGCTGAAGGATTAAACTGCAGACAATGCAAATTTCTAGAACATATTGAAAAAAAATATATATATATATTATCTTTCATTGGTGGCCACCATTACAATTTTTTCTGTATTTTTGTCAAATGTTCTATCTGCAGAATAATGTCCGCCTATAGGAAGCAAATTACATTTTTGAAAATTAATCTACACATTCTTAAAGGGAAAGTCCAAAAAAAAACTTTCATGTTTCAAATAGGGCATGCAATTTTTTTTTATTTTTTTTTTAAATACATTTTTATTAGCTTCCAACAGATTGATATATTTTGTAACAAAAAAGAAAAAAAGGAAAAAGGAAAATGAGCTGAGCAGCAATGAGCAAATACAGGCCAGTAATAAAATTCATATCCAATAGATAGTAGTGTGCCTTATACATTACAAGAACAAGAAAAATAATAAAACAAAAGGAAGAGGAACCTCTCTTTTATTTATGAAGCCATGTAGATCTTATGCTGTAAATTCGACTAACACTTCATGCTCTTTAAAATTTTCTGTTGGAATATTTTTTCCCTAATTTTATATACCTTACCCAGAAAACAAAAAAAAAAAAAGAAAGAAAGAGAAAAAAAAAAAAAAAAGGAGAAAATCCCCCACAGTACTACGTAGCTGTTACCATAGACCTAACAGAATTAACTCTGTATTTCTGAATGGGTAAATTAAATATTACATTTCACTCAAGGGAAGAGATTTGATAAAGACAGACCACTTTCTAAAAAATAAAATAACATCTCTTTCATCATTGAGATTAGTGTCAATCTGTTCAAGTATACATTCTTTTTTTAAGGCAATTTTTAACCTCTTGGATACTGGGGGTTGCCCTATTCTTCCATTTTTTAAGAATTAGATATCTTACGGCTAATATAAAGGGCATGCAATTTTAAACAACTTTCCAATTTACTTGTATCACCAATTTTACTTTGTTCTCTTGGTATTCTTAGTTGAAAGCTAAACCTAGGAGGTTCATATGCAAATTTCTTAGACCTTGAAGGCCAACTCTAATCTAAATGCATTTTGATAGTTTTTCACCACTAGAGGGCATTAGTTCACATGTATCATATAGATAACACTAAGCTCATGCACGTGATTTTACCATGAAGGCAGTTTTGATTGGCTAAACTGCAAGCCTATCAAAATAACTGAAATAAATGGGCAGTCTTCTAAGGCTTAGATACAAGGTAATTACAGAGGTAAAACTTGTATAATTAAAACTGTGTTGGTTATGCAAAACTGGGGAATTGGTAATTAAGGCCTAGATTTGGAGTTCGGCGTTAGCCGTGAAAACCAGCGTTAGAGGCTCCTAACGCGGGTTTCTTACGTACTCCGGTATTTAGAGTTCAGTTACCGACACTCAAAAAAAACCTAACGCTCACATTTCTACCGCCACCTCTGACCCAGTAGTAAACATATACCGACAAAAAAAACATCCACGAATCAAATAAAAAATATTACACAAACTACACTTACAGTCATACAAACACTACACTATGTTTATTTTTCATATTTAATAATTTTTCAGCAAAATACAAAGGATTAAAGTTGCGAGATCTCGGGTGTTTGAAAAAAAACAACACAAATCCATTTTCCCATTGACTTACATTGACACACGGGAAAAGACCCTCATATACCTACATCTAACTAATAACATTATCACAAACATACATTCATCGATGCATACAAACAATATACACCACATGACATACTAAAAATATTTATTTATTACAAAAAGAACACGATTTAGTTACTTTTTCACACAAGCTCATGACGTCACTCACTTTACGATGAAAACCAGTCTTAGAAAAAAAAAATGACCAATTTTCTGAGCCTCCATTGACTTCTATAGGGAAGACGTGCTCGTGCACGCGAAACCCTCATTTCCCTAACGCACGGAAATAGCATAGACAGAAAAACTCCAAATACCAGCGCTAGAAAAGACATGATTTCATGCGTTAGACCCAGCTATGATAAATAGATCAAGAAATGACTATTTCCCTATGGTGGATTTATGGATTTTACTGTTTGAATATTCACAACACCATTACATTCTTTCAGACTTTTATATTACATCAACTACAATTCAACATCACTAGTAACAAAATTTTAGATTTAACAATATTACATTTAAACGGACACAAAAATAATGTCAACTTTTCAGGATTCACAAACACTACACAATGGGAAACAATTCTCATTTACCTTTATTATTGCATTTCAGTTATTCAACTCATATGCTTGCAGCAACAACATATCTACATAGGCTTAACACATGATCACTCATGGATGCACATACATTACTTTTAACATTCACTCATACATGTGCATTCAAATGATGGGGGACAAACACATTACATTCTCTAGAGGAATCACAAAACACAACATATGGATTTTACTGTACTTTTAACATCATGATTCCATCACCAGAAACCATTAGGAATTACGTACAACAAGAACATCAGTACACCAGATTACAGATGTCACTTTATGGGAAGGAACAACAATGCCAGACCGCTATATAGAAGTCAGCATATGTGGGACACAATCACAATATATACGTACATGTACATAACACGCATCACCCATCACGCAACCACAAAGCACACATTTAGATTTTATTCAGCACACAATAACAATGTAGCACAATACAACAACACAATGAGGATTTCAGAACTACATAGGCAGGATAATAATATCATGACGTCATTAGAAGATTCAACCATACACATCACAGATTCACGACTGTACCGCCCCTTTCGGAACTTTAACACTCAATACTACAATGCAACATATACGTAAACAACTGTTTGGAACAGCATTATTAAGGCGATTTCAATGGGACAATTAATAAATATTGTCAGATCGCAAATCACTTATATATATATATATATAATACGACAGATGACAGCCGGAAGTTCTTCAGTATTAGTGCCATTTGAATGGGACGCATACAATATTGACATCTCGGCAATCACTTATATATACACAATACTACAGATGACAGCCGGAAGTTATTCAGTATTAGTGCGATTTGAAAGGGACGCATACAATATTTACAGCTCGGCAATCACTTATATATACAAAACTACAGATGACAGCCGGAAGTTATTCAGTATTAGTGCCATTTTAATGGGACGCATACAATATTGACATCTCGGCAATCACTTATATATACAATACTACAGATGACAGCCGGAAGTTATTCAGTATTAGTGCGATTTGAAAGGGACGCATACAATATTGACATCTCGGAAATCACTTATATATACAATACTACAGATGGCAGCCGGAAGTTATTCACTATTAATGCGATTTGAAAGGGACGCATACAATATTGACAGCTCGGAAATCACTTATATATACAATACTACAGATGGCAGAC
Source organism: Bombina bombina (assembly GCF_027579735.1). Classification (NCBI taxonomy): domain Eukaryota; kingdom Metazoa; phylum Chordata; class Amphibia; order Anura; family Bombinatoridae; genus Bombina; species Bombina bombina. Next base: position 1,402,983,860 of record NC_069499.1, on the reverse strand, counting down.
GGGAAGTTCGGAATTATTATTGCGATTTTAAAGGGACGCATACAATATTGACATCTCGGCAATCACTTATATATACAATACTACAGATGGCAGCTGTTACTTTATCGTTTACAAACAATATTGCAGCAACATTGATCGATCACATTCGATGCACATTATACACAACTATGCACTTTCATTCATGTTAGCCTGGACGTGTGCTTGTTACTATAAGATCACGTTTAAGAAATATTGATTACGCATATGAACAAACATTACAAACATGCACTGTATGTGTGATATTTGACACTTTCACATTGATAATCATTGTTTGAAACTAACATTTCAGCAAACAACAAATAAACGCCCACTGTGAAAGCATTCGCTCCGCTCACATACAAACAAGTGAATACAATTAGCAATCATTACAAACTCACTACCATTGGACTAATTGTACTATAAATCCCCCAAACAACATGGCCAATGCATCACTTGTGATCCACATCAAGTGCTTACCTTGTTACGCTGTTTTGAAAGATGGATGACGATGACATGGTAGACGCTGCTGGTGCTGCTATTGGCGAACTAGCTGTTGGTCGAATCAGGCAGCCTCGGCAGCTCAGACTGAGACGAAGGGGTCATCTGGTTCGAGGTCCTCGTGTCTACAGGGTGAGACCCACCTTGGAAAACATGAGTGACTTTGAGGTTTTTGATAAGTATCGGCTTGATCGCGAACAGCTCATTGGCCTTTACGATCTTCTTAAACCTCATTTGGAGCCACGTATAAGAATAAGGACTGCTGTTCCCGCCATGAGTAGGATGCTAAGCTGTCTATACGTCCTGGCCTCCGGGAGTTTTCAATCCGGACAACTGTACATGCATGGCCTGGCTCAAGGTACATTCTCTGTGGTGTTTGATAACTTTCTGGACGCCATGGTACGTATCAGTAAGCAATACATAGGATTCCCACAGAATGATGGTGATTGGAGGCGCCTGAAGCGGGAATTCTTTGATATTGCTCAAGTGCCCAATGTCTTGGGAGCCATAGATTGTACCCACATTGCGCTGCGTGCTCCAGTTGATGACTTGCCCTTCAGAAATTGCAAACATTTTCATAGCCTTAACGTGCAGTATGTTTGTGACGCACAGATGAGGATTATGCATGTGTGTGCGAATTTTGGAGGGGCTTGTCATGATGCCCGCATCCTCTCTCTGTCGTCCCTGTGGAGACAGTTTGAGGAAAGACAAATGCCCCCTGGTTATCTCGTTGGTGAGTATTTGTGCACAACATGGTTAATTATTGTGACAATTGCCACTGTAGTTTTAAAATGTTAGCGTAATGTTCAGCTATAGGATGCAATTTAACCATATATTTCCCCCCCCCGCTAATATCTACTTTTAGTTCAATGCAGATATGTAGCATGTCTTACCTTAAATGCTCAGAGAATGTAATGTAACCATGTAGTTATCATTTTACACAAGGCTTGATTTAGGAGAAATACGCATATGTAGCATGTCTTAGCTGAAATGGGAAGATATTCACTAATGCAATTTAACCATGTCATTGTCTCTTTCCGCAAATGTCTTTTAGTTCAATGCAGATATGTAGCATGTCTTACCTTAAATGCTCAGATAGAGAATGTAATGTAACCATGTAGTTATCATTTTACACAAGGCTTGATTTAGGAGAAATACGCATATGTAGCATGTCTTAGCTGAAATGGGAAGATATTAGCTAATGCAATTTAACCATGTCATTGTCTCTTTCCGCAAATGTCTTTTAGTTCAATGCAGATATGTAGCATGTCTTACCTTAAATGCTCAGATAGAGAATGTAATGTAACCATGTAGTTAGCATTTTACACAAGGCTTGATTTAGGAGAAATACGCATATGTAGCATGTCTTAGCTGAAATGGGAAGATATTAGCTAATGCAATTTAACCATGTCATTGTCTCTTTCCGCAAATGTCTTTTAGTTCAATGCAGATATGTAGCATGTCTTACCTTAAATGCTCAGAGAATGTAATGTAACCATGTAGTTATCATTTTACACAAGGCTTGATTTAGGAGAATTATGCATATGTAGCATGTCTTAGCTGAAATGGGAAGATATTAGCTAATGCAATTTAACCATGTCATTGTCTCTTTCCGCAAATGTCTTTTAGTTCAATGCAGATATGTAGCATGTCTTACCTTAAATGCTCAGAGAATGTAATGTAACCATGTAGTTATCATTTTACACAAGGCTTGATTTAGGAGAATTACGCATATGTAGCATGTCTTAGCTGAAATGGGAAGATAGAGAATAATATTGAACTAGATATTTTTAAGTTAAAATAAACATTTGTTAATGGATTATCGTGTACCAAAATTTTTATTGTACTACAAATACTATTTTGAGGATTTTGTTGGAATTATGTTCTGTTCATAATTTATAGGTGATTCTGGGTACATGAGCCGGCCTTGGCTCATTACCCCCTTGCGTAGCCCGACTGATGTGTCTGAGGAGCGCTACAATAGGGCTCATAAGAGAACCAGGGCGGTGGTTGAACGGATGTTCGGCCTCCTGAAGATGAGGTTCAGGTGCCTGGACAGGTCGGGAGGAGCCCTCCAGTACAACCCAAAGAAGGTGGCTAAGATCGTTGTAGCCTGTAGCGTCCTGCATAATATTGCACAGCGGGCTGGGATGCTGCAGGCCGTCCGGCCGGACAGAAACCTCCTCAGAGATGAGGAGGATGATCCTGTTCTAGAGGGGCCATTCCGGGACGAGGGCCTCAATGTCAGAGCAGACATCATCAACCGCAACTTTAGACGGTAAAGAATAGAAGTTAGACTGGAGTATTAACAATAGATGTGAACTGTAGGGAAATGACAAGTAGAGAATTGTGCAAACATGTTAGGATTGTTCATCAAATGCTAAAAATGTGTTTCATTTATTAATATAGGTGATGCTCTGGCCATTGGGTCCTGTAGCGAGTCTTTGCCACCTGGTTTTTAAAGAGGACATCAGCTGGTAAGTATAAATGTCTGGACTGTTGCTGGCATGAATTGTACACAAATACATCATATGGCATACATTTTATAAACTAGTACTTAGTTTACACATTACTTAAAATGTAAATACTCAGAAAGGGATCCTCTAGCATAACTATCCTCTATCATGACTATGGTTCAATGTCACACATTAGAGGTTTGTTCTGCTCAATATGACTCATCTTCACACTTGATAGAACATAACACAAGATGCTACACAGTAAGCTAGTGACAGAAATTTCTTATGAAATGGGGGGTGGGAGAGGGCTAGAGAAATGATTCACACACTTGTAGTAATTTTGAATAAACCTTTTATGCCATTAGGGAGCTGACTTAATCTAAAGACTGAAAGGGAAGAATTAGAAGCCTGACAGTGAAGATTGCCCAGACTGACAGTGGAAAAAGCCAAGATTGAAATTGAAGTATACCAATGGGATCATGTCTGGCATTATCTTTCAAATCTGATGACCTTGAAAAGCATACAAAGACATGTTCACATGGTAAGTGCCAACTATTTAATATAATAAGGCTGTTGAGGCATCCTATTGGAGACACTTAGATAATTTTCAAATTTTTAGATGGTATTTCACAGTCCTCTATTTTTGAAATGATGAATAAGACACCTATTGAAGATCAACTGTTTAGCCCTGAATTGACTTTCAAAGACCATGCATTATCCAGGTTGGTGTACCAATGCATGCTAGTTAATAATCACAGGAAGAATGTTGATTATTGGTAGCTTACATAAATTAGTCATACATATTTCATCATTAGATATTTAAGGATCACAATCATAAAAAGGAATACATATTATAGTTGATATAGAGGTATTTGAATGGACATTAAATATTACATTTATGTTCAACATATATATTATAGAAATTTGATATACATTTTTATGTATAATTCGAAAATCATATATATTTTTTGAAAATATAATTAATAAATATCTTTAAAAAATGTTGAACAAAGTTAGAGCATAGACACAAGATGATTGTAAATGTATTTTATGATTCTTTGACTATGTGTGTATTAACTTTTGTAAAAAAAAATTTTACATTTCAGATTGGCATCTGATGACTTCCAGGAATATATTTTTATTTTTGGTTCAGAAACTATTAAATTTTAAAATGGTAATAATATAAAGTTTAGTATTAAATACACTATTTGGAACAGATTATAATAAATATCCATATAATCTGTCAATAAAAATCCATTTGACTCCCATGACTGGTAGTTGTCTATTTGACAAGCACATGCATAAGATCAAATAATGCTTTAATTGTTGAAAATCCACTGATTCAGAGAATATTACATTAAACTATCTTTTTTAACATTCATTGGGGAGTGAGATCCATCGATGCTTTTCTTTAGAAATTATTAGATGTTAAAATAATTTCGGATATGTAGTCAATTTCTCAAAAATTAATTTTTTTCACTTTTAAGAAGGGGAAGTGGTTCAATTACATTAAAGTGACAGTGTTGTTGAATGTAAAATTAATTTTATAAGATCTTGTATCTTCCTTAGGTATCTCAAAACATTATTTGCAAAATGTATTAAAATTTTACATTTATAAATGGTAGGTCATTTAACTTTATATTTTTCACAAGCTAGTTATTGGATGGCAGGTTAATCGATTTGATTTTCTAGTGGAGTCATTTAACTATAGTTAATAATATTATGTAGTTTTTAAAATCTTACCTCTTGGGTTAGACATCACATATCTATTTATAATTTTCATTCCCCTTTAGTTTATTTTGACAATGTTAAATCAACATTACAAATGTTTTGGTCCTTAAAGGGACATTCACAAAGTATATTGTGTATTGATTTTTAAATTATTCATAAAATAATTTAAACATATTTAGAAAGTACTATAGAATTACATTCAGTCTTTAAATATACTTTGTAAAAAAAAAACAATGCACAGATCTTAGTCAATTACATAAGGTATCTATGTGCAACCAACAATCAGCATCAAAATAGCCTATGTAGATATGTATTTAATAAAAAAAAAAAAAAATTACAATGTAATGATTGAATACCAAAACATATTAAGTTGTTCAAATATTATAATCTTATCCAAAATGCATACATAACATATAGCTTAATGTCCCTCTAAGCTGAAGACTCCGAAATACCTCCTTTACAATATATATTTCAGTCAGTGTGTAAAACAATCCAGAAGTTAATCAAAATTTTATTGACTCATATGTTATACTAATTTAGCGAAAGGAAGGTGCCTAGGTTTCTGATATTTCAAGCATTATTGTGAAATGTTTATTTAAAGGGACATGAACTAAAAATATACTTAAAGGGAGACAGTTAAAAAATTAATGATTTATACATTCTGAATGAGTATTCTATTTTAAGCAAATTTAAAAATTGTCTCATATTATGAATGCTCCTTGTGATGTTGCTATCATTAATTTAAAAATAAGGCATTAAATAGATAATTTATTAGCTTCAGTACTCTGGACTGAACTTGGTTTTTTGTGGTGGATTAATTTATCCAACAATCATCAAGGACAACCCAGGTTTTTGAAAAAATTGTCCGTAATCTCAAATATCATTATTGATTTGCAAATAAAGATAACAAGATAATTGTTAACATTTGAGAATCGGATTAAATTATAACGTTGATTAACATTTCATGCTCAATCTGAATCACCAACGCTAAATTTGTTTGGACAGTGTCCCTTTAAGAGATTTAAAGAGTGTATTTACTTCTCTCCCTATCTTGACATACTTTGCTTGAAAAGCATATCGAGATAGGCTCAGTAGATGAAGATTGGTGGATGCACATAGATGCCTATTGTGATTGTCTCAACCATGTGCATTTAAATTTCTTCTGTTGAGGATATCTAAATACTAAGATACATTGATTTACATTTTAAAGTCTAAACAATCTTCTATCTCTACAGATCATTTGATACAATTGTTTGTTTGTAATGTCTATTTAAAAATAAAGACGCCATTGCACAATAACATATATGAGCACTTCAGACAAATACAAGCTCGAGGTTTATTTACTAATAACAAACAAACCTGTAGTTTAACATTTATAAACAGATTATCCAAGTGAATGACCTTATAACCTGAATTTGAACATTCAGAAATATTGCGTGGGAAACACATCTTGAAACACCAGATTAGCATCTTTAAACATTAGAGTCTAATGTCACGCAATAGCACACAATCAATGTGCATTATGAAATACATTTAATAGAGCAATATCAATACTTCACAATAAGTCAATAAATGGATTTTATGAACAATAAAGACATACAATATTAAATGTGTATTTGTATTAAAGAAACAGACCGTTATTAAACCAAGAAATGTCTACAACATTAATAATGTGACAGTATTAGATGTTAAATAAAATTTAATCATTAATATTTAACGGATCACGGATATTAAATCTGCGTCACACATATCCGCATGACAGGCCCATGAGTTACTAATAAGTCTACATGAAAAATGAAGTTACAGCACCACCATGAGGTATGTGTAAGGAAGTTACTAAGATATGAAACATTAAGGAACGGCCAATCAGAGTTCATCACACAAACACAACTTGAGTCAGGATGGTCTCACAGACATTCTAACAATATTTCAAACTTTTATCCAATCAGATGTACAGATAACTTGTCCCATGGTGCATCTCATGTTTACTTCACCATATAAAAGTCCATTACACGTTGCCATCTTTGTCAGTTCTCTAATGCCTGCAGGCAGTATATATTATATCCCTACATATATTCTACAACCCAGCAGGCATGTCAGCTCCCAGGTTCACCAAGGAGGAGAGCGCTGCACTGGTCCACGCCGTCAAGGACTTTTATCCCCAGCTGTTTGGGAACAAGAGGAGGTTGACAGATGCGCCTGTTAAGAAGGCCCTCTGGGAGTCTATCACCAATGCGGTTAGATTGGTGTGTGACGTCCAGAGGACCCAGGATCAGATCATGAGGAGATTCGGAGATATGAGGTTGCGGTTAACCAAAAAAGTCAACCTCATAAGGGACTGGGTACAAGCCCGTAAAAGAGGTGGCAAAAGAGAGGCCCCGCAGAAACTGTACCTACTCCCTTATGAGGTGACTTTATGCGAGCTCCTCAATCTCCGGGTCCCCAAAAGATTCAGATCCTCGCCATCCTCTGCCTCCTCTTCTTCCCTCCCAGCTGCGGGATCTGAAAGTCCTGACGCGGGGGCCAGGGCAGTTGCTTCTCCGTCCGGTGGCCTGGGAGGAGATGGAGAATCTGAACCAGGTAATTATCCAACTTCATATAATATCTTATTTTTTTTTTTAATCAATAAATGTGTATATAGTCAGATACTAAACCTATACAGATCTCACAACATACACTACATATGATGTTTAGATATCTGATTTTAGATTAGTGACACATGAAATAGGAATGATGTGTCTTGCGCTCTACAGAATATGCGTCACAGAGCGAAAACACGTTAACATGGCTTTGCTGTAAGTGGCATTGCTTTATACATGTTGGTCAAATGACGGATGCGTAATTCCGATTTGAATCATTGCGCAATGATCGCGAAAATGGAATTGCGCATACACGTTAACATGTCTTTGCTGAAAGTGGCATTGCTTTATACATGTTGGTCAAATGACGGATGCTTAATTCCGATTTGAATCATTGCGCAATGATCGCGAAAATGGAATTGCGCATACACATTAACATGGCTTTGCTGTAAGTGGCATTGCTTTATACATGTTGGTCAAATGACGGATGCGTAATTCCGATTTGAATCATTGCGCAATGATCGCGAAAATGGAATTACGCATACACGTTAACATAGCTTTGCTGTAAGTGGCATTGCTTTATACATGTTGGTCAAAATGAAATGTGAATTATTATATATGTGAAGAATACAGTATTCTTATTTTCAATATTATACATAATAAAAAAAGAATAATCCAAATAAATTATAACATATGCACATCAATTGATGAGAATGAAATAACACCAAAAAATAATTAAAGCTACAGTAAACAACACAACTGATTGAAAATAACAGTACAGGATATATTTATCATGAATTGAATTGAGGAAACAATTAACTCATGGGACTACCAAAGGATTAATAGTTTAAAATTGATTTGCTAATAATGTAAAGATTTTAAACATGGCATGATTTGTATTAATGATATGCAATCCTCATTTAATATATTACAGATATGGATGTTGCTGCTGGATCCTTAAGGCAGTGCTTGTCACAGTATGGTATGTCTCATTTTAATTGACATTTGTCTTAGAAACATGGACAGAACATTACATACTAAATCCACATTGTTCAATATTTATATGTAATGTCCCTTTAATAGATGAAAATTAAATAATTCTTCGGATATCCTTAAATAACATATTAGATTTGAATTGCATGCTCAATCCCATTGATTACATCAACATATGGAGTAGAGAATTCATTAACACCAACATTGTCAAATCAATATAATTTTATATTAAAGGGATACTGATCTACTATTATTAATGTTGTCATTCAGATAGAGTATGCAATATTAATAAACATTTAAATATAATACTATCATCATATGTGAAATATTCTATTGCTAAATGTATTTTAAAATCAAGAATGTACGTTTATCTGCATCTCAATTTTGGTTGAACAACCTGGGTTTTTATTGATGATTGGTGGATACCTTCAACAAACAATATTTATTGAATACAATATTGCTTATCTGCCTTTAAGATTAAAATGTAGCAACATTAAAATTATAATAGGAGTCAATGTTAAATCATTTTGAACAGTTTGAACAGAGAAATCAATGATTTAAATTAATCATGTCAGTGTCCCTTTAATAAACAATAGATTCATTCATCTTTACATTCTTTGGATTAAACAATATTGATATATAATTCACATATTCACTGTTGGAGTTACTTTATAGATATCAGCATACTCTAACAGCACCATGATTACATATTTGTACTAATCAATTTGGTTTTGTATTGTGATAAATATGTGTTGTGTCCTAAACAAGATTACTGTACATTGCACAAATGGCTCGATGTGCCACATGTGTTTGTTTAGATTTGTCAACAGCTGCTCTTCAAAATGTGGTTTGTGTGTATTCTTTTAAGAACATTGATCAATGGGTATATTTAGATATGCAATAGCATCGTATGAGATGAGTTTGATGTCTAATATAGTCTGAAATTAAACATATGTTCAATACATCATTTTTAACAGAATCCCCTTGATTCAATCAAGCATTTTCTGGTTTAATGACTGCTCTATTCTTCACATTTTCAAGTTGATTAATCTTAAAATTCGATACAGATGTGATTTAGTGATATCCCAAATGTGTTTCCTAATATATATCTATATCATTCATAGAGAGAGTTGGTGTGGTGAGCCCACAGGAATCCAGCAGTGGCATAGAGCCGCCTTTGCGGTCTCCTGGTAAGTCCATTGACTCATTTATATGTCATTGAATGTGTATTGGTAATCAATATTATGAGCATGATTCTGATGAAGCATAACATTTGAAACAAACATATAATTTTCTCTTCTGATTATATATTAATTTTCTTTTAATATTGAAAGATTAATAATTAAAACTTTATTAGTCTACACATTTGTTATTCAGAAGATGTATAGCATATGTTTGTTTCCATGTTCTTTTTTGACAACAGTCATCAAGTGATACACACATGAGAAATCTTAAATGTTCTATGTACTATGCTTTTATGATTTGTAAATTAATACAAACAATACATTGAAAATATGAATCATTGAGAATAACAAATCTAATGTCATTTGTATGCTCCATCAAAATGATGTAAATCATAACTTTGGGTGTGTATATCTTTAATGCAACATTGATGTGTGTCTTTGAGCAACAGTAACATATGTTATAATATCTGTTCTTAACGTGTACACAACATGTTATGTTTTACAGAGATTGATTTAACATGTATGACGGAGGAGGAAGAGGCTGCCTTGAAGTCTGATGGTATGTGAAATATATCTATCATGTTTACAACATGTTGCTTTATTGGAAATCATTTTATTGAAGGCATTCAAAGTGTACAGCTTTTGCACTTTAAAAAGGAATATTATTTCCCTGTTCAAATACACTACTGCCCCCTTTATATATCAGGCAGCATGAAGATATGCTTGGATTTGTTTAAATATTTGGATTTTAAATTCATGCCATCATGATGTCACATGCATATTCTAGCCCAAACCACAATAATAATTTTAGAATTGTACAGACAGTCATTGATATTCATCTGAGTGCCTATATGCATACCATATCCTCATGTCATCATTGTTTAGAAATTCAAACACACTTCTAAGTATATTGCAAACATAATCAAGTTAAAATGCGTTGATTTGATTTCATGATGTATGAGATGTTAATATATTTATTATATTTATTTCAGATGGATCCTCTGCTTCTGGTCATCATTGTTCCTCCCCTGCCCAGTCCATTGCCCAGCCCCCTGCCCAGTCCCCTGCCCAGCCCCCTGCCCAGTCCCCTGCCCAGCCCCCTGCCCAGTCCCCTTCCCCTCCCGGCCCTTCCCATTTGTCCTGTCATATGCCTCCCAAAAAACGCCCCTTCGTCCCCCTTCGCTGCTCTCCCCGTCTTTTGGCCCGTACAGCTACCCCAGCTGCCCAGCCCCCAACTCACCACTCCCCAGCTGTACAGGCTACCCCAGAGCAGCAGCCCATCCCTCCCCAACCCAATCCCATCCCTCCCCACTGTCTCAACCTTCATTGTCCTGGGTGTCGGATTGTCCTTCCCAGGCACAGCTGTAAGTATCATTCAAAATCCACATTATAAGATACTTAAAGGTACACTGAAGGCAAATTGTTTCTATTGTGATTGAAATAGAGCATGCAATGTTAATCAAATTTATAATTTACTACTCTTATCAATTATTCTTCATTCTCTTGCTATCTTTATTTAAACTAAGAAATGCCTAGAATTAATTTTAAATAGAAAATAATTGTGGACATCATTTCTTTATTGTTGGATGAATGGATCCATCAACCAGCAGGGACAACCAAAGTTGATAAACAAATATGGCCTGCCCTATAAACCTACATTCTTGCATTCAAAATTTATCTAGAGAATTCAAACATTTAAAGAATATGTGTAATTTTTTAATATTTGTAATGTCATGCTCTATCTGAATCAGTCAATTAAATATTTAGGTTCAGTGTCCCTTTAATTTGATATCACTACATATACCAATCACCACTACTTGGATCCAACAATTTATGTACAAATGTTGATACATTATCTCTTGTCTAACCCAGTGGGAATGTAATTTCTTCAGGTTGCTATGTTTACACAGCTTGTCCTCAATGCCAAAATGTTTAAGGATAGGTGTGCCTACCACAGTATAATTAAAATATTTAAATTGCTAATGTAAGTACAATGTAAATCCTTTAACAAGATTTTATACACTCAAGCTGTATAAGTGGATCATCTAAAACCAATTAAAGGGGACAACATGTTTGAGTAAACTGTCCCTTTAATGATTTCGGTCTGTCTGAATAACATAATTCATGTGTAAAGAATAAATTTAAACTAATTGATGTAAAGAATGATTTGTCTTTATGATGACAATGTATCTTTTCTATTTTTTTCGTCTGTTGTGTAATTATCATTAATATTTAATTTATTCTTTATTTTAGGCTGTGACTCAGCATGGCTCATGCTAGAAGGGATAGCAAGAGTAGAGCAGGCCGTGTTGAGGAACGCAGCTGTCCTGAGAGGGATGAACGACACCATGCAGGCCCAGCTCCGGGTTCAGGCCTTGACTCTGCGTGAAATTTAAGGCCTGAATCTGGAGCTGGACATGCACAGGACGATGAAGAGGATGACCAGTAAGTGGAGGATCTGGAGATGCTCCAAGGTGGCAGATAAGAATCCTCCATCCACATGTTGATGTTTTTTTTTTATTGTTGCCATTTGGCCTTTTTAAAAGTTTATTGTTGTGCCTGTTGCACTCTTTTACCTTGTCATATGTCTCCAATGGGGCTATGGTGGCCCTTGACAACTCTCTTCATGGACTGTGATGCACTGTGTTACCTTGTCATATGTCTCCAATGGGGCTATGGTGGCCCTTGGCAACTCTCTTCATGGACTGTGATGCACTGTGTTACCTTGTCATATGTCTCCAATGGGGCTATGGTGGCCCTTGGCAACTCTCTTCATGGACTGTGATGCACTCTTTTACCTTGTCATATGTCTCCAATGGGGCTATGGTGGCCCTTGGCAACTCTCTTCATGGACTGTGATGCACTGTGTTACCTTGTCATATGTCTCCAATGGGGCTATGGTGGCCCTTGGCAACTCTCTTCATGGACTGTGATGCACTCTTTTACCTTGTCATATGTCTCCAATGGGGCTATGGTGGCCCTTGGCAACTCTCTTCATGGACTGTGATGCACTCTTTTACCTTGTCATATGTCTCCAATGGGGATATGGTGGCCCTTGGCAACTCTCTTCATGGACTGTGATGCACTCTGTTACCTTGTCATATGGCTCAAATATTCCTTATTTTTACAAGATTATTTCTAAACGTTGTTGATGTTTTCTTACATACTAATAAAAGACATGTAATTGCACGATTCTTTGTCCTCATTCTTCATGTTATTTTTTTAAAGCTCGAGTTTATCTTGTTGATCCTTAAAGGGACCTACCAAAAATATTTTTATATTAAAAATCATATATGTAAGACAATTGTAAATGACTTTAAGATTAACATCTCCAATGTAATCTTATTATTTGTCTTTATATATTTTTCTCTTAGCTTTATCATTGCATGATTATGATTAGCATAGTAATTGTTTTATATATGTATATATAGATTGTTATTTGTGTATATATGTATATTTCAATTTTCACATCCATGTGTGTATTTAGAAACTCTGCATGAATTGATGCACCTTTAACAAATGATCTGAGGATTGATACAATGATATAATCCCTGTAAAGGGTTCATTTTATTGAAATAGTATTGTCTATGTGTATCCGCTTTTTAAAAACAAAATAATGTCCCTTTAAGGGATGGTGAGCACAATTGTTAATGAATGTATTTCCATTTCTAAAGCGTTTTTGTCCTTTTTACATGAACAAGGACATATAATCTTATTAATAAACAATCTTATTGTAATGTTGACAGCACATGTATTTCATTTTCTATTCTATCTTATTTTAAAAGTGTAACCAAATAAATCTCTGTGTGCAATGCAAATATTTTAGATGATGAATATTTGTTTAAAAATATGTTAACAAAATAATTCTCCTCCCATATATGGCTATAGGTAGGCTGACCATATTTAAAATGGAATAAATGACACGTTTAATCAATCCATGTATCATTATTGTTATTCCAAAACAATCAAAACATATCTTAAAACATCAATGGCATATGTATTTCTCATGTGTATCTTCTAAATGTTAAAGATATACACCATAGCTATAGTTCAAGGGACAGTCAAGTCCGAAAAGATGATTCATGATTTGGTGACATTCCTAGATAGCAATCTAGACACATACTAGTTCCTAAAATATAAATACGTTTTTTAGTGATATGCCAAGCTGTCAACTGAGTCCTTGTATTGGCTGCGGTTTGTCAGCTATCTCGGATGCGCCATGTTGCTCAAAACGTCACCTGCCAGGCTGTCCAATGATTCATTGTATTGACTGACGTTCTTACGTGATCAAGAATGTTCCTTTTATTGGATGGCGTTTTTACGCGATCAAGGATGCGCCTTTTTTTTTGGGCGTTCTTACGTGATCAAGAATGTTCCTTTTATTGGATGGCGTTTTTACGCGATCAAGGATGCGCCTTTTTTTTGGCGTTCTTACGTGATCAAGAATGTGCCTTTTATTGGATGGCGTTTTTACGCGATCAAGGATGCGCCTTTTTTTTTTTGCGTTCTTACGTGATCAAGAATGTGCCTTTTATTGGATGGCGTTCTTACGTGATCAAGGAAGCACCATGTTAAGACGTCACATGCAAAGGTAAAAAAACGTATGATTGGATTATGTAGTCCCGCAATATTTGTTTGTGCACGTTAAACACGTTTGTGACTGCAGCCAATTTTAAAAACCTTGAGAATATGTATTATTTGCATCATGTTACATTGTTGACCCGTAGCTGATAAAGACCACCACATTCTCTTTTGATGGATGTCTGGTTGAATAAACGAACGAAAGCAAAATGTTTTCATGCATATGATATTTCGAGGCAAGTGCAAATCTCTATAGTCCATGTTGTTTAATATGTTTGTCAACAATATGTTCCTTTTTCAGAAAAATGACTGTTGTTTTTAATGTTAAAGATATCTAATTAATAAATATGCGCTATTGTGTTAGAATAAAGTAATCAATATGCATTTAGCTTTATCATATGCTAAATATATGATGCCGACTTCTTCTAAATGTAATTTCGTTGTAAATTTTATTAAAGGTTCATTAGACACTCACATTATAAATCAAAATTTTTTATTTTGTCTCTAGTTAGATAGTCCATTGTTTAACAAATACACGTTTCATTTTGCTTCTGTTCAAAGAAAATGTAATTAATTATCAGACTCCTCGCCAAGCCTCTAAGTTTCATGTGAGTACCATCTCCAGCTTTCTACTATTTGTGTCTTTTCATATGTTAATGATGGTGTATTGTCTTGTTTTACGGTTGTAATGGGGGTTCATCTATATTTTCAATAGAGATAACCCGATTTTCTTTGAAAGTGTTTGAAGCTTTGTAATATTGATATCAGTATATGTTAATCTTGTTGTTTGTAGTAGTGTCTATTACATACAGTTCTGTTAAAAATATAGTATACTGTCCCTTTAATGCAAATGTTGATTTTTGTATCATGTATGAGTTCCACATTGTTTAATCTTCAAATATATTATGGTTAGCATATTTTCACCCCCCACTCCTAAAAGGACTTTAAACCATATTCATTGTTCAAACAAATGTCTTTCTTAAAAAAAATTAACACAATAATGTCTCTTTAAGAAAATATACTTTATTTAACACGTCAATATAAATCTGATTTCAATATTTATTTTTTGACCAAGTACATGTAGATATACAAACAAGCTTCAAATATGTGTTAGCAGATGTAATTTTGTTAAAGGGACAGTTTAGAAAACAAATAATGTTTTGCATTATTATAAAAGTCAATTTTGTAATATCAATGATATCAAAGGTTTCTCACCAATTAATCATTTGTCTTTGTTTATTTAAATTTGCTAGCTAAACCTATGAGGTTCGTGTGCTCATTTCTTGGAGCTTGAAGAGTGCATGTAATCATTATACAATTTGACCACTAGAGGGCATTTGTATAGCATTTGTATATGTAAAACCTTGTGCTCATACAGCCTATTATTTACCATGTATTGAACGTTGATATCTAAAAGGTTGTTATGTCAGAACAACAAATAAGTGGTCATTTTTCCTAGGCATAGATACAAGGTTAAGCACATAAGTCACACGTATTTCTCCATGTTTTGTTGTTTCCAACTTGATAATGCGTAATACAGTGTTTTCTTTGTAATCAATAATTTTCTGACTGTCCCTTTAAGCTGTGTTATTGGCATTCAAACAGTAATATGCCATCATAGATAATTGTAATGGTAATTTTGTTTGCGATTCGGGAAACAGTTTGGACATCACATCACAGAAACCAATCAATATCATGAACAAGGATAGGTATGTGATGATGTGGTTTTCACACACTTATAACCCACACTCTGCAAACAATCTTCCTCCATGAGTGTGGTCCACAAGTGTATGAAAACCACATCATCACATACCTATCCATTACACATTAAATAAAAAAAAATTAAAGATGAAAATAAATACTTACTTCCTCTTCCTTCCCCTCTTCCCACGGGGCTGAGGCTCTGGGAGGGGCAACTGCCGACTCCGAAGAGTTCTCCTTGGAGAGGTTGTGGGAAGAGTGGAAGGAAGAGTACTGGGACGACCAAGGTGAGGAGGAGAAGATGGCTGAGGAGGAGAAGATGGCTGAGGAGGAGAAGCTGGCTGAAGAGGAGAAGCTGGCTGAAGAGGAGGAGATGGCTGAAGAGGATGAGATGGCTGAAGAGGAGTAGATGGCCCGGCAGGAGTAGATGGCCCGGCAGGAGTAGATGGCCCAGCAGGAGTAGATGGGCCGGCAGGAGGAGATGGGCCGGCAGGAGGAGGCCCAGCAGCAGGAGGCCCAGCAGCAAGAGGCCCAGCAGCAAGAGGCCCAGCAGCAGGAGGCGGACCAGGAGGTAGACCAGCATGCGCCTCCCGGAAAAAATTGAACATCTCTTGGTGCAGATGAAAGATTCTGTTTTGGCCTTGTTCGATTCTATTGAGTATGTTTATTATTTGGTTTTGTCCTTCAATTATTTGATTTTGGCCATCAAGTATTCGAGTGCGGCCTTCGATATTTTGTATCCGGGAGTTACGCATCTGGTCTATGTAGTCCAGTAGAACCCGCACCTCCGCTATTTCCTCTTGTTGTGCTTGGCGGGGTGCCCGTGCACGGTGGGGTGCGGGTCCTTGAGGGTCCTCTGGTTCCGCGTGCTCCTCCTCTGCTTCCGGGGCCTCTTCATCAGCTTCCATGCACTCTTCGTCACGGGGGCCTCTTCCCTCCGAAGTGGAAATTCCTCCCCACCACTCTCATCCCGGGGAGATAGATGAGGCTGTGTTTCTTGTGCTGCCTCCTCCCCAGACTCTGTATATTAAAAAAAAAAAAAAGAAAATAAAAATGTATATATTAGCATATTTGCAAATCAAGCTTTAAATGACTTAGCTTACGATACAATTACAAATGCAGAATCATTAATCCACTTTGAAATCTAACAATCAATACGATTTCCGCTTTTTAAAAACCGTGTTTGTGATATATCTGGTCAATCTGATTTTTTTCGTGTTTGTTTTCAGTCTGTTTAAATGCACACCTAACCAATAGCCTAGATACTGATGTAACCGCAAAGTAATTGAATGCGTGTAAACAACGTTATAGCATTAATCTGATCCTTAAAGGGACATGAAACCCAATGTTTTATCTTTCATGATTTAGAAGCATACATTTATTATCAACTTTCTAATGTACTTTTCTTATCTAATTAGCTTCATTCTCTGGATATTCTTTGCTGAAAAGCATATCTAAATATGCTTATAAGATGCTGATTGTTAGCTGAATATAGCTGCCTCCTGTGATTGTTTCACCGTGTGCATGGCTATTTCTTCATTAAAATATATCTCAAGAATGATTCAAATTAGGTAATATAAGTACATTTGAATGTTTTGACAAATTGTATTCGCTACCTCAATCATGAAAGTAAATGTTTGCGTATAGTGTGCCTTGAAATACATTCGTATGTGAAATTATTGTTCAATGAGCTTACCGTCAGATGAGAGTGGCAGGTTCCCGGTATCAATTCCTCCGATACCGACTATTTCCACCTCGGAGATGCTGGGCCGCAACATTTCCTCCCATCGGCAGTACTCTATTTCCAGGGCAGGTCCGCCACCGATTCCTGCGGCATGTCGGGCCTCCAGACTTAACTTTTTCTTGAGATCCATCTTACAGTCCCGGTAGCGATGTTTGATCGAATCAAGATCTCTGTTCCGGCCACCCACTGCATTGACTGCATTTCTTATCTCATTCCAGAGCCTCCTCTTGTCAGTCGGGGTAGTCTTCTGGTGCTGCAGCCTCCTATACCTGGCCATATAGGCCTCTATGAGGGCCTCCTTCTCCTCCATCGAAAACCTCGCCTCCCTAGTCGCCTTGGCCTTCCCCTGTGACGATGCCCTCTGTTTCCCGGACTGTGAAGCCCTACTCTGTCCGCCACTGGGCCCAGCCACTTGTTCATCTTGAACCAAGTGGCTGGGTCCACCCACCGCTTCCACCCCCGCTTCCTGCCCCCCTTCCTGCCCCCCTTCCTGCTCTGTTCCTCTCCCCCTCCCTCTCCTCCCCCCTCTACCTCTCCCCTGCCTGGCCTCCATCTGTTCCCTAAACTAAACCCCAAATAATCAAACAAAAAGTGAGTGTGATGAAATGAAAGGGGGTCAAAATAAAGAAATAAAAAGACAAAAAAAGTGCTGAAAGTGTGAGAGGGATGTAAAAAAACAAAGAGGGTAAGGAGTATTTAAATAAACCAAAAGAAGAAGAAGACTAAAAGGAGGATATATAAACTAAATGTAACTAGGGGATGGGTATGGGATGGGTATGGGGTATGGGATAAGAGTAAATGGGATGAAAGGGAATGGGACTACAGGGAATGGGGTATGGAGTGTAGTATGAGGGGGTAGGGGGTATGGAGTGTATGTAGTGTTATTGATAAGTGTATGTATGTATTGAATGTGTTTGCGTGTAAATGTGTTAGGTGTACAGAAAAATCACTCGCTCGCTAACTCACACTACTACTAATTCTCACTAACACACTACTACTAATTCTCACTAACAAACACTCCCACTAACTCTCACTAACTACCAGTAACTTACGCTCCCACTAACAACTCTCACTAACAACTCCCACTAACTCACTCACGCTCCCACTAACAGACTCTCTCCCACTCCCACTAACTCCCACTAACTCACTCACGATAACACTAACAACTGACTCTCTCACGCTAACACTAACTCACTCACAATAATTCACCAACTCTCTAATATTAAACCTCCAATCTCCAAAGACCCAACAGCAACACAGTCAAAGAAGCCCTGCTTGTGTGGTGCTTATATACCCTGTGTAAATGTTTAATGATGTACCAATTTCCCTTGTAATTAGTGTTCAGGTGTGCTTTATTAGCAATTAATATTAGTGCAATGTGTATTAGGTGTGTGAATTTGCGCATGCTCATTTTGAGTTAGTATTTGTGGAATGTGTAGAATGCGATGATGTCATAGTGGTCGTTTTCTCTAACATTGTCCAATAGTATTCTTTTTAAATGTGAATTTGCGATGGTGTGTTCTTAGTGAAGTGTTGTATATGTATGTTTGTCCTAATATATAGTTATATTGAATGCGATTATTTTTCTAGTGTATGTATATATTTTTTATTCCTTGTTGTTATTTTGCGATTTTCCGCATCTTAAGGTATATGCGTATTCCCCGTATTAAATTTTATTTCAAATCCCCCCGTTTGTGAATGTGTAATGCTTGTGTGCTTTGTTGATTGATTGTTGTTGTGACATTTGCGGCGTGTTATTGTTGTGCATGATGTGGTATGCGTCATATGACCGAGCTGTGCGTATTCTCGCGAGATCGAGTGTTAGGTGAAAAAAGCTATTTTTTTCCTTTCCCATTGATCTCTATGGGAGACTGTCTTACGCGGGCAGTATTACGCGTGTGACATACACGCGTTAGGAGCATCGTTAGATGGTCTGTTTTAAACTCTAAATACCGGAGTCAAACAATGCCGTGCGTTAGACATAAAACACGCGTGGCGTTAGCAACCCATCTACCGCCGAACTCCAAATCTAGGCCTAAGGGATTATCTATCTTTTAAAACAACAACAAATCTGGTGTTCACTGTCCCTTTAAGGAATACAAACAACTGGAAATACAAACAACATATTTCACTTATTTAAACACATTAATGTTCCATTTTCTTCAAATATTATAAATGTGTCATTTGCCCATGATACTGGGATTGATAAAGGTTTCCCTGCTAAATGTCATTAATTTATTTATTTTTATTTTTTTAAATCAGCTTTATTATCAAAAGAAATTCTATACAATGTATGGAGTCGCAGCTCCATATGGTATACAAACAATAGCTGATCATTTCCCACAATTCAGAGGCGCACATATTTGATTTTAGGAAGTCCACAGTTTTCAGACTAATGTGCATCTCCAAACAATATAAAGTTTAAACTAAACAACAAAGTAATACATTAACATTTCTAAAACCATTACCTAGCAATAAACATATTACAACCAAGAAACTGCTTTTGCTACAACATCTCATAGGCTCTATACAAGCGTTATAATGTGAGAAATTGTTTTCATCGCCTTAGAGTGCTCTTTGTGATATCACACCCTGTGTGAACTAGTCAGATTAATATCTATTACTCCGAGTCCCTAGTGGTGTGCTTATATCTACCCTCCTGTTTTGATTTAAGGTAACTTTCCCACATACCAACTATTTCAGCATAAAGGTCCATTCTGTCATATTTTAGGTAGTGACACTCCTCCATCTCTATTAATTCTGATGTTTTTGTACCCACATCGTCATATAGGGGGCTTACCTACCTCTCCAATTTTTGGCTATCAGAAATTTAATGCTATTTACAATTATGGTAAGAATTCTTAATTTAGGTTTATGTTTCAACTTTGGTGGTTTGTTTAAAAGCCAAATCAAAGGGTCTAATGGTAGTTGTGCTTCTATAATTTTTTCAATTTCTTCAATGACCTGGCTCCAGAGATCACGGATGGAGGAACACCACCACCACATGTGCGCCATATCGCTTCCGACATGCCCACACCTCCAACATCTGTTCTCCAAACCGCTAAATAATCTATGGAGTCTCTTTGGGGTGTAGTACCACCTATGTAGAATTTTAAAATTTATTTCCAATACACTCACAGAAATCGAAGACTTCATGGTGTAATGAAAGATTTGTGAGCAAGTTTGAGCGAGAATGATTTTTCCCAGGTCTCTTTCACAACTCTCCATGTAACCTGACCAGGTCGATTCTGAACCAGCAACTTATATATCTTAGAGATTGTGTGTCTTGGGGGAGGGTTTTGTGTGAACAGGGATTCAAAGTGAGTAAGGGGTCTTGTCATATTTCTGGCTTGTGAGTTAGATTATAAGAGGTGATTTAGTTTAAAATAGGTGAACCAGTTTGCGAAGTTTTTCAGTCCCTGTTCTACTATCTCCTTTTGGAGCTTAAGTTGTTCCTTATCTATGAGGTGATATACAGGTAAATCGTTTAGTGACTGAGGTGGTAGTGTTTGTAGGATCAGAGGACCAAAGTCTAGTTCCCCATTTTTAACCAGTGATGCTAAGGGGGAGGGTCTAGATGTAAGAAAGGGGAAGTGTATGAGGGTCTTGTTCCAAGTGTTGAGGGTCTCCAATATGATTGGATTATTAGTGATTATGATAGGCATGGATGCAAAAGACCAACACCATTCACTGATGCGCGACATGTGGAGACTATCTAGTTCTATGTCTACCCAACGTTTATCGTGGGGGTGTGTGTACAAGTCAAGTATTCTTTGTAAGAAAATGGCCGTTCTATCTAAATGCCATTATTTTAACATTACAAGGAATATAAGAATTTTGCAATGACACCAAATTTGCTTTTTTTTTTTTTTTTTATTCTTATGTAATTGCAGAAATCTCAGGTACCTCATTAAACTCTCATAATGTTACTTCTTTTGCAGCCTTTTTAGCCCAAGCATCAGCTAAGTTATTTTGTTCATTATGTTCATCACTTTTACTGTGAGCTTTTACTTTAATTATTGCACATGGCAATTTACATTTATTTAGCAAATCCCAAATATACTTCAACAGATTTGTATGTACCAATGGTTTTTCATCACATGACTTAAAACCATTATACACATACAAAGGAGCATTGTCAGTGTGTTAACCACATATGCACTATCACTATAAATGTTAATAGCCATATCTGCACAGTGTTCCAATGTACAACAAACAGCAGCCAATTTAGCATATTGAGAAGAATATATCTCACACAAATGCATAACTATTGCATCAGGTAAAATTACTGAAAAACCTGTATACGCTTTACTTTCCTCATGATAAGCAGATCCATCACAGTAAACATCTACAAATATTAAACTGTTCACAAATATCAAAGCGCCAACAATAAAGGCAGGGTCCTAAATACAAATACAATTTTTAATTAAAAAGAAAATATCATTCCTGATATAATTTAAAACAAATAGCAATTCACAAAACAATTTCTTGGCTGTTATTTCTTAAAAATCGTTGTAAACCACACTGATCAGATACAATGTATTATTAAAAAACTCAGGGTTTCCCTCATGGATACATGTTAACAGTCTAAAAATGTAACAATGTTAGCAGCAATGGTTACTTTAAGCTTGCAACCAAATTTAACCTCACAAATCTTTTCAGATTTGCAAATTCACTAATCGCTTAGATGTGATTTATCAGATTCTAATTCACCTCTAGTTAGAGAGATTACCCTCTACTATGGATATAAACTTCTATTCACAACAATTTCTAAGGTCAATACAGTACTTTTTCACAAATTTTCATCTCATCCTAGTGGGTGTTATTGTGACAAGTTTGGTGAGCTTAAGATACAATACAGCACCCACTGAACATGCCAGGTCCTTGCAAGGTCTCCCTGTATTGACTTTGCAAGGACCTGGCCCGTTCCATGGGTGCTGTAGGAGGTCTGCGCTGTTTATTGTGAAGCTTGCAACACACGGAGAGTTTTCTGCAGTACTAGAGCAGACAGTGTCAACCACCGAAAAAGCCAGGGATTGGGAACCTAGCACGAGAACTGACACCTGAGGGGCGCGAGCTTAGAACTGCGGGAGGAGCAACTGACAAGCAACGCATATAACAGTGAACCCTTCAACAGACTAGTGCTGTGACCTGCATGCCTAGGTCAGCTGCTGACACCATGAGCGTGTGACCTGGACTGAGTGCCCAGTTTACAAGTACTTAAGACGCTTTAGTGACTGGTGGTTGATGTAGGATCAGCCGGCATTGAAATCTGTCACACCACAAACACCTGTTGCTACAGTAAACATAAAGCAGAGGGATCGAGCCGCACAACATTGCTTACACTCGAGGGTTTGAGAGACCGAGTCGTGTACAAGTGCAAGCACACAAGAAGGTCAACACACAAACTAACTGAATAAGATTGATAGCAGCTCCACTGGCCTGTGGACCAGAGATCCATCTGGGGATTAATCCACATTAACTGGGAATCAAGGTTTTTAACTTTTTGGGAACACATTTTTTTGGAACATTGTTTTATCTGAAACGGCACAAATTTTGATATTTTTCATTGACATTTTCACTGCATATACTCGCACAAAATTTATATATTTTTTTGGTATTTTTTTTGTATATTTTTAATAAGGAAATTTTGTGAAGTTTAAACACTTAGTTAAAGTCAAAGGTTAAACACATAGTTTAATTGTTTTCAGAGTTTATATTTTGTCACTACCAATAATTTTTATCCTCACTATTTATCCTCACTATTTGGTTACCACCAATTTTAGATTTTCAATTTTATATTTTGTATCACAGTCAATAAGTTGGCACTCTCTTTTGATTTGAAGTGAATACCTTCACGAAGCAAGTTTTTCACGTCGCAACCCATTTAGTAGCGGTAACTCGCTGAGACATAAACTTAGCAATATACTATTTAGTGGCGGTCACCCGCAGAGCAATATACTTTCTAATGATGATCTAAGAAATAACATTGTATCTTGAGCTCACCAAACTTGTCACAATAACACCCACTAGGATGAGATGAAAATTTGTGAAAAAGTACTGTATTGACCTTAGAAATTGTTGTGAATAGAAGTTTATATCCATAGTAGAGGGTAATCTCTCTAACTAGAGGTGAATTA
Source organism: Bombina bombina (assembly GCF_027579735.1). NCBI lineage: Eukaryota > Metazoa > Chordata > Amphibia > Anura > Bombinatoridae > Bombina > Bombina bombina. The sequence continues at coordinate 1,402,960,235 of NC_069499.1, read as the reverse complement.
GAATCTGATAAATCACATCTAAGCGATTAGTGAATTTGCAAATCTGAAAAGATTTGTGAGGTTAAATTTGGTTGCAAGCTTAAAGTAACCATTGCTGCTAACATTGTTACATTTTTAGACTGCTAACATGTATCCATGAGGGAAACCCTGAGTTTTTTAATAATACATTGTATCTGATCAGTGTGGTTTACAACGATTTTTAAGAAATAACAGCCAAGTTTTAAAATAAGAAATTGTTTTGTGAATTGCTATTTGTTTTAAATTGTATCAGGAATGATATTATCTTTTTAATTAAAAATTGTATTTGTATTTAGGACCCTGCCTTTATTGTTGGCGCTTTGATATTTGTGAACAGTTTAATATTTGAATTTTGACCACTAGGGGTCAATTTATCTTAGCTAAGGGTCATCAGCAACAGGCGCTAGGTGTTTTTTCTGTACAGTAAACATCTACACTTTGCACCAAAACATTTAAATGTGGATTGAGAGGAAAAAGAGAACACTAAGAAGTGACTTTTTACGTGGTTCACCTTCATATAGCAAACATGCTAGCAACAAAGTTGTTTCCTTCAAATATAATGTATATATTTCTTTGCATTAGCATCAGCACCCATGTTGATAATCTTCTAGATATAATAATATTGTTTCCTAGTTTCACAAGTAAGTTCAAAGTAGAATGTGAACTGTACAATAACACCTTTTGAAATCATGTTATGTAAAATTTTCTAATGTCCAGAATACTGACAACAGATGCTTCTCACACATGGAATACTTTTCTTCAGATATTTCCAAAGGTCGCGATGCATAGGTCACTGGTCTCAGTTTTCCAACCTTCTCTTAACAGAGCACTGCAGATAAAGTTTTGCCTGTAACAGCAACTTTCAAGTGAAATAGTTTTCCAGGGTCTGGTGGAAGTAACACTGTATCATTGATTACAGCCTTTTTAAGTTCTCAAAAGTTTTCTTTCTTTAGCAAGTCATACAAGTGTCCAGCCAAATCTGTAAACTGTGGAATAAAGTCTCTTTGGTATAGGAGTAATCCCAAAATGATCTTAAAACAGTCTTTGACACAGGTATGTTCACTCTTTTTATGACATCCACTTTTTGTTGATCTGCATTCTTTCTTTCAGATGATATTGTCAATCTTGTAAAGTTCACTGTTGTCTGTAAAAATTGGCATTTCTTTGTATTCACTTTTAGTCCAGCATTTGCCAATAAGTTCAACAATTCTATAAACAATTTAAAATGTTCTTCTGCTGTTTCTGTAGTAAGTAACAAATCATCAACATATTGCAGCAGTGCTTATAGTCTTGACAATCTTGATAGAATAGCAGCCATCCTTTCATGGAAAATTGTTGCTGAATTGTTCAGGACCATAGGAAGACAGATAAACATAACTTGATCTGCTTTCAACTTGAAGACAAACTTGTACTGTGACTTTGGGTGCAGAGGTACAAACCAATAACTGTTTGCTATATCAAGGGTTAAATAAAACTTTGCATTGGAAGGGATAAAGGAAAAAAACAGTAGGAACCTCTCTGACATTTGGTGCATAGGCAGATGTCACTGGATGTAATTTACCTTAATCAATTGTTAAACGCCAATTTCCATCAGGTTTCTGTACAAGCTAAATAGTAAAATTAGTAACAGATTTACACTTTCTCAATACACCTTTTTCATGTAAATAATATATTGTTTGCTGTACATATGGCTCACTTTCCTTAGTATTATAATAATAATAATAATAATAATAATATGGATATTGCTTTTTAGCTAAATATACATTTCCTGTGATAAACTCTTCCCCTTGCGATTTCCACAATCATATTTATGTTTAGCAAATACATGTGCAAACTTCTGCAAAATATTTGTAACCTTAGTATTTTTATGTACAAGTAAACTTAACTTGTCAGGTTTCTTTAGACTATAAACACAATGTGAAACAGAAATAACATACGGCTAGATTTAGAGTTCTGCGGCCAAAGGGGTGCATTAGCTACGCATGCTTTTTTCCCCCTGCACCTTTTAAATACCGCTGGTATTTAGAGTTCACAGAATGGCTGCGTTAGGCTCCAAAAAAGGAGCGTAGAGCATATTTACCGCCACTGCAACTCTAAATACCATCGTTGCTTACGGACGCGGCCAGCTTCAAAAACGTGCTCGTGCACGATTCCCCCATAGAAAACAATGGGGCAGTTTGAGCTGAAAAAAAACCTAACACCTGCAAAAAAGCAGCGTTCAGCTCCTAATGCAGCTACATTGTTTTCTATGGGGAAACACTTCCGACGTCTGCACCTAACACTCTAACATGTACCCCGAGTCTAAACACCCCTAACCTTACACTTATTAACCCCTAATATGCCGCTCCCGCTATCGCTGACCCCTGCATATTATTTTTAACCCCTAATCTGCCGCTCCATATACCGCCGCAACATACATTATAGTTATGTACCCCTAATCTGCTGCCCCTAACACCGCCGACCCCTATATTATATTTATTAACCCCTAATCTGCCCCCCACAACTTCGCCGCCAGCTACCTACAATAATTAACCCCTAATCTGCCGGTCGGATTTTGCCGCTAGTCTAATAAATGGATTAACCCCTAAAGCTAAGTATAACCCTAACACTAACACCCCCCTAACTTAAATATAATTTAAATCTAACGAAATAAATTAACTATTATTAAATAAATTATTCCTATTTAAAGCTAAATACTTACCTGTAAAATAAACCCTAATATAGCTACAATATAAATAATAATTATATTGTAGCTATTTTAGGATTAATATTTATTTTACAGGCAACTTTGTAATTATTTTAAACAGGTACAATAGCTATTAAATAGTTAATAACTATTTAATTGCTAAAATAGTTAAAATAATTACAAAATTACCTGTAAAATAAATCCTAACCTAAGTTACAATTAAACCTAACACTACACTATCAATAAATTAATTAAATAAACTACCTATAATTACCTACAATTAAACCTAACACTACACTATCAATAAATTAATTAAATACAATATCTACAAATAACTACAATGAAATAAACTAACTAAAGTACAAAAAATAAAAAAGAACTAAGTTACAAAAAATAAAAAAATATTTACAAACATTAGAAAAATATTACAATTTTAAACTAATTACACCTATTCTAAGCCCCCTAATAAAATAACAAAGCCCCCAAAATAAAAAAAATGCCCTACCCTATTCTAAAATTAAAATAGAAAAGCTCTTTTACCTTATCAGCCCTGAAAAGGGCCCTTTGCGGGGCATGCCCCAAAGATTTTAGCTCTTTTGCCTGTAAAAAAACCCCCATACAATACCCCCCACCCCAACATTACAACCCACCACCCACATACCCCTAATCTAACACAAACCCCCCTTAAATAAACCTAACACTAAGCCCTTGAAGATCTCCCTACATTGTCTTCACCTCACCGGGTTCAGTGATCGGTCCAGAAGAGGGTCCGAAGTCTTGATCCAAGCGGCGGCTGAAGAACTCCATCATCGGGCTGAAGTCGGAAATCCATCATCGGGATGAAGTCTTCTATCAAGCCGCATCTTCAATCTTCTTTCTTCCGGAGTGGAGCGGAGCCATCTTCTTCCCAAGATGGCGTCCCTTGAATTCCGATTGGCTGATAGGATTCTATCAGCCAATCGGAATTAAGGTAGGAATATTCTGATTGGCTGATGGAATCAGCCAATCAGATTCAAGTTCAATCCGATTGGCTGATCCAATCAGCCAATCAGATTGAGCTTGCATTCTATTGGCTGATCGGAACAGCCAATAAAATGCGAGCTCAATCCGATTGGCTGATCCAATCAGCCAATCGGATTGAACTTGAATCTGATTGGCTCATTCCATCAGCCAATCGGAATTTTCCTACATTAATTCCGATTGGCTGATAGTATCCTATCAGCCAATTGGAATTCGAGGGACACTATCTTGGATGACGTCCCTTAAAGGAACCTTCATTCTTCAGTTGGACGTCGGAAGAAGAGGATAGATCCGTGCTGGAGGTCTTCAGGATGGAGCCGTTCATCGGATAAAGATAGAAGATGCCGCTTGGATCAAGATGGTTGCCGGTCCGGATCTCCTCTTCTTCCCGGATAGGATGAAGACTTTGGAGCCTCTTCTGGACCTCTTCAGCCGACGCTTGATAGAAGACTTCAGCCGGATTATGGATCGCCAGCCCCTGCTTGGGCTTGGATGAAGACTTCGGAGCCAGGACGGATCGGTGTGATACCTGGTGTAGTGAAGACAAGGTAGGATGATCTTCAGGGGGGTAGTGTTAGGTTTATTTAAGGGGGGTTTGGGTTAGATTAGAGGTATGTGGGTGGTGGGTTTTAATGTTGGGGGGGTTGTATTTTTCTTTTACAGGCAAAAGAGATGAATTCTTTGGGGCATGCCCCACAAAGGGCCCTTTTAAGGGCTGGTAAGGTAAAAGAGCTTTGAACTTTTTTAATTTAGAATAGGGTAGGGCATTTTTTTATTTTGGGGGGGCTTTGTTATTTTATTAGGGGGCTTAGAGTAGGTGTAATTAGTTTAAAATTGTTGTAATATTTTTCTAATGTTTGTAAATATTTTTTAATTTTTTGTAACTTAGTTCTTTTTTATTTTTTGTACTTTAGTTAGTTTATTTAAATGTATTTATTTGTAGGTATTGTATTTAATTAATTTATTGATAGTGTAGTGTTAGGTTTATTTGTAGGTAATTGTAGGTATTTTATTTAATTTATTTATTGATAGTGTAGTGTTAGGTTTAATTGTAACTTAGGTTAGGATTTATTTTACAGGTAATTTTGTAATTGTTTTAACTAGGTAACTATTAAATAGTTATTAACTATTTAATAGCTATTGTACCTGGTTAAAATAATTACAAAGTTACCTGTAAAATAAATATAAATCCTAAAATAGCTACAATATAATTATAATTTATATTGTAGCTATATTAGGGTTTATTTTACAGGTAAGTATTTAGCTTTAAATAGGAATAATTTATTTAATAATAGTTAATTTATTTCGTTAGATTTAAATTATATTTAAGTTAGGGGGGTGTTAGGGTTAAGGTTAGACTTAGCTTTAGGGGTTAATACATTTATTATAGTAGCGGTGAGCTCCAGTCGGCAGATTCGGGGTTAATGCTTGAAGTTAGGTGTCGGCGATGTTAGGGAGGGCAGATTAGGGGTTAATACTATTTATTATAGGGTTATTGAGGCGGGAGTGGGGCGGATTAGGGGTTAATAACTTTATTATAATAGCGGCGCGGTCCGGTCGGCAGATTAGGGGTTAATAAGTGTAGGCAGGTGGAGGCGACGTTGAGGGGGGCAGATTAGGGGTTAATAAATATAATATAGGGGTCGGCGGTGTTAGGGGCAGCAGATTAGGGGTTCATAGGGATAACGTAGGTGGCAGCGGCGTGCGGTTGGCAGATTAGGGGTTAAAAAATTTTAATAGAGTGGCGGCGATGTGGGGGGACCTCGGTTTAGGGGTACATAGGTAGTTTATGGGTGTTAGTCTACTTTAGAGCACAGTAGTTAAGAGCTTTATAAACCGGCGTTAGCCCAGAAAGCTCTTAACTACTGACTTTTTTCTGCGGCTGGAGTTTTGTCGTTAGATATCTAACGCTCACTTCAGCCAAGACTCTAAATACCGGTGTTAGAAAGATCCCATTGAAAAGATAGGAATACGCAAATGGCGCAGGGGGATCTGCGGTATGGAAAAGTCGCGGCTGCAAAGTGAGCGTTAGACCCTTTCCTGACTGACTCCAAATACCAGAGGGCAGTAAAAACCAGCGTTAGTCGCCTCTAACGCTGGTTTTCACGGCTGCCGCCCAACTCTAAATCTAGCCGATAATTTTTATCATCTGTATTAACCTATATTTTCCATTAACATAATCAAGTAAAACATTATATTTTGTGAGAAATTTAGAACCCAAATTTTAAATTTCATCAGGCAAATTCACTAAATATTTTTCTAATTTAAAATGCCATTATCAATTAAAATTATACACTTTTTAGCTTTATAATCATCAGTATATTAACCTTGAAAAACCTATAAAACAATTTCGGCTAGATCACGAGTTGTGTGTTAGGCTTAAAAAGCAGTGTTGGCTGGTCCCAACGCTGCATTTTAACGCCCTCTGGTATTACGAGTCTTGAAGGTACAGGTGTACCGCTCACTTTTTTGTCCAGACGTGGAAATACTGCAAATCCATTTACGTAAATTACGTATCCTCTTTTTTCAATGGGACTTGCATTGTGCCGGTATTACGAGTCTGACAAAAAGTGAGCGGTAGACCCTCTCCTGTCAAGACTGGTACCTCATTTTAAAGTCAGTAGTTAAGAGTTTTACACTACAACTCCGTAGCATAGAACTCTTAACTGAAGTGCTAAAAAATACACTAACACCCATAAACTACCTATTAACCCCTAAACCAAGGCCCTCTCACATCGCAAACACTAAAATAACATTTTTAACCCCTAATCTGCCAAACCAGACATCGCCACAACTATAATAAATATATTAACCCCTAAACCGCCGCACTCCCACCTCGTAAACACTAGTTAAATATTATTAACCCCTAATCTGCCGTCCCTAACATCGCAGACACCTACCTACATTTATTAACCCCTAATTTAGTGTAGGGTAGGGAATTTTATTATTTTGGGAGGCTTTTTTATTTTATTAGGGGGATTAGATTAGGTGTAATTAGTTTAAAATATTGTAATTTCTTTTTTATTTTCTGTAATTTAGTGTTTGTTTTTTTCATAATTTAGAATTAACTTCTGCAAAATATTTGTAACCTTAGTATTTTTATGTACAAGTAAACTTAACTTGTCAGGTTTCTTTAGACTATAAACACAATGTGAAACAGAAATAACATACGGCTAGATTTAGAGTTCTGCGGCCAAAGGGGTGCATTAGCTACGCATGCTTTTTTCCCCCTGCACCTTTTAAATACCGCTGGTATTTAGAGTTCACAGAATGGCTGCGTTAGGCTCCAAAAAAGGAGCGTAGAGCATATTTACCGCCACTGCAACTCTAAATACCATCGTTGCTTACGGACGCGGCCAGCTTCAAAAACGTGCTCGTGCAAAAAAGCAGCGTTCAGCTCCTAATGCAGCTACATTGTTTTCTATGGGGAAACACTTCCGACGTCTGCACCTAACACTCTAACATGTACCCCGAGTCTAAACACCCCTAACCTTACACTTATTAACCCCTAATATGCCGCTCCCGCTATCGCTGACCCCTGCATATTATTTTTAACCCCTAATCTGCCGCTCCATATACCGCCGCAACATACATTATAGTTATGTACCCCTAATCTGCTGCCCCTAACACCGCCGACCCCTATATTATATTTATTAACCCCTAATCTGCCCCCCACAACTTCGCCGCCAGCTACCTACAATAATTAACCCCTAATCTGCCGGTCGGATTTTGCCGCTAGTCTAATAAATGGATTAACCCCTAAAGCTAAGTATAACCCTAACACTAACACCCCCCTAACTTAAATATAATTTAAATCTAACGAAATAAATTAACTATTATTAAATAAATTATTCCTATTTAAAGCTAAATACTTACCTGTAAAATAAACCCTAATATAGCTACAATATAAATAATAATTATATTGTAGCTATTTTAGGATTAATATTTATTTTACAGGCAACTTTGTAATTATTTTAAACAGGTACAATAGCTATTAAATAGTTAATAACTATTTAATTGCTAAAATAGTTAAAATAATTACAAAATTACCTGTAAAATAAATCCTAACCTAAGTTACAATTAAACCTAACACTACACTATCAATAAATTAATTAAATAAACTACCTATAATTACCTACAATTAAACCTAACACTACACTATCAATAAATTAATTAAATACAATATCTACAAATAACTACAATGAAATAAACTAACTAAAGTACAAAAAATAAAAAAGAACTAAGTTACAAAAAATACAAAAATATTTACAAACATTAGAAAAATATTACAATTTTAAACTAATTACACCTATTCTAAGCCCCCTAATAAAATAACAAAGCCCCCAAAATAAAAAAAATGCCCTACCCTATTCTAAAATTAAAATAGAAAAGCTCTTTTACCTTATCAGCCCTGAAAAGGGCCCTTTGCGGGGCATGCCCCAAAGAATTTAGCTCTTTTGCCTGTAAAAAAACCCCCATACAATACCCCCCACCCCAACATTACAACCCACCACCCACATACCCCTAATCTAACACAAACCCCCCTTAAATAAACCTAACACTAAGCCCTTGAAGATCTCCCTACATTGTCTTCACCTCACCGGGTTCAGTGATCGGTCCAGAAGAGGGTCCGAAGTCTTAATCCAAGCGGCGGCTGAAGAACTCCATCATCGGGCTGAAGTCGGAAATCCATCATCGGGATGAAGTCTTCTATCAAGCCGCATCTTCAATCTTCTTTCTTCCGGAGCGGAGCGGAGCCATCTTCTTCCCAAGATGGCGTCCCTTGAATTCCGATTGGCTGATAGGATTCTATCAGCCAATCGGAATTAAGGTAGGAATATTCTGATTGGCTGATGGAATCAGCCAATCAGATTCAAGTTCAATCCGATTGGCTGATCCAATCAGCCAATCAGATTGAGCTTGCATTCTATTGGCTGATCGGAACAGCCAATAAAATGCGAGCTCAATCTGATTGGCTGATCCAATCAGCCAATCGGATTGAACTTGAATCTGATTGGCTCATTCCATCAGCCAATCGGAATTTTCCTACATTAATTCCGATTGGCTGATAGTATCCTATCAGCCAATTGGAATTCGAGGGACACTATCTTGGATGACGTCCCTTAAAGGAACCTTCATTCTTCAGTTGGACGTCGGAAGAAGAGGATAGATCCGTGCTGGAGGTCTTCAGGATGGAGCCGTTCATCGGATAAAGATAGAAGATGCCGCTTGGATCAAGATGGTTGCCGGTCCGGATCTCCTCTTCTTCCCGGATAGGATGAAGACTTTGGAGCCTCTTCTGGACCTCTTCAGCCGACGCTTGATAGAAGACTTCAGCCGGATTATGGATCGCCAGCCCCTGCTTGGGCTTGGATGAAGACTTCGGAGCCAGGACGGATCGGTGTGATACCTGGTGTAGTGAAGACAAGGTAGGATGATCTTCAGGGGGGTAGTGTTAGGTTTATTTAAGGGGGGTTTGGGTTAGATTAGAGGTATGTGGGTGGTGGGTTTTAATGTTGGGGGGGTTGTATTTTTCTTTTACAGGCAAAAGAGATGAATTCTTTGGGGCATGCCCCACAAAGGGCCCTTTTAAGGGCTGGTAAGGTAAAAGAGCTTTGAACTTTTTTAATTTAGAATAGGGTAGGGCATTTTTTTATTTTGGGGGGGCTTTGTTATTTTATTAGGGGGCTTAGAGTAGGTGTAATTAGTTTAAAATTGTTGTAATATTTTTCTAATGTTTGTAAATATTTTTTAATTTTTTGTAACTTAGTTCTTTTTTATTTTTTGTACTTTAGTTAGTTTATTTAAATGTATTTATTTGTAGGTATTGTATTTAATTAATTTATTGATAGTGTAGTGTTAGGTTTAATTGTAGGTAATTGTAGGTATTTTATTTAATTTATTTATTGATAGTGTAGTGTTAGGTTTAATTGTAACTTAGGTTAGGATTTATTTTACAGGTAATTTTGTAATTGTTTTAACTAGGTAACTATTAAATAGTTATTAACTATTTAATAGCTATTGTACCTGGTTAAAATAATTACAAAGTTACCTGTAAAATAAATATAAATCCTAAAATAGCTACAATATAATTATAATTTATATTGTAGCTATATTAGGGTTTATTTTACAGGTAAGTATTTAGCTTTAAATAGGAATAATTTATTTAATAATAGTTAATTTATTTTGTTAGATTTAAATTATATTTAAGTTAGGGGGGTGTTAGGGTTAAGGTTAGACTTAGCTTTAGGGGTTAATACATTTATTATAGTAGCGGTGAGCTCCAGTCGGCAGATTCGGGGTTAATGCTTGAAGTTAGGTGTCGGCGATGTTAGGGAGGGCAGATTAGGGGTTAATACTATTTATTATAGGGTTATTGAGGCGGGAGTGGGGCGGATTAGGGGTTAATAACTTTATTATAATAGCGGCGCGGTCCGGTCGGCAGATTAGGGGTTAATAAGTGTAGGCAGGTGGAGGCGACGTTGAGGGGGGCAGATTAGGGGTTAATAAATATAATATAGGGGTCGGCGGTGTTAGGGGCAGCAGATTAGGGGTTCATAGGGATAACGTAGGTGGCAGCGGCGTGCGGTTGGCAGATTAGGGGTTAAAAAATTTTAATAGAGTGGCGGCGATGTGGGGGGACCTCGGTTTAGGGGTACATAGGTAGTTTATGGGTGTTAGTCTACTTTAGAGCACAGTAGTTAAGAGCTTTATAAACCGGCGTTAGCCCAGAAAGCTCTTAACTACTGACTTTTTTCTGCGGCTGGAGTTTTGCCGTTAGATATCTAACGCTCACTTCAGCCAAGACTCTAAATACCGGTGTTAGAAAGATCCCATTGAAAAGATAGGAATACGCAAATGGCGCAGGGGGATCTGCGGTATGGAAAAGTCGCGGCTGCAAAGTGAGCGTTAGACCCTTTCCTGACTGACTCCAAATACCAGAGGGCAGTAAAAACCAGCGTTAGTCGCCTCTAACGCTGGTTTTCACGGCTGCCGCCCAACTCTAAATCTAGCCAATAATTTTTATCATCTGTATTAAACTATATTTTCCATTAACATAATCAAGTAAAACATTATATTTTGTGAGAAATTTAGAACCCAAATTTTAAATTTCATCAGGCAAATTCACTAAATATTTTTCTAATTTAAAATGCCATTATCAATTAAAATTATACACTTTTTAGCTTTATAATCATCAGTATATTAACCTTGAAAAACCTATAAAACAATTTCGGCTAGATCACGAGTTGTGTGTTAGGCTTAAAAAGCAGTGTTGGCTGGTCCCAACGCTGCATTTTAACGCCCTCTGGTATTACGAGTCTTGAAGGTACAGGTGTACCGCTCACTTTTTTGTCCAGACGTGGAAATACTGCAAATCCATTTACGTAAATTACGTATCCTCTTTTTTCAATGGGACTTGCATTGTGCCGGTATTACGAGTCTGACAAAAAGTGAGCGGTAGACCCTCTCCTGTCAAGACTGGTACCTCATTTTAAAGTCAGTAGTTAAGAGTTTTACACTACAACTCCGTAGCATAGAACTCTTAACTGAAGTGCTAAAAAATACACTAACACCCATAAACTACCTATTAACCCCTAAACCAAGGCCCTCTCACATCGCAAACACTAAAATAACATTTTTAACCCCTAATCTGCCAAACCAGACATCGCCACAACTATAATAAATATATTAACCCCTAAACCGCCGCACTCCCACCTCGTAAACACTAGTTAAATATTATTAACCCCTAATCTGCCGTCCCTAACATCGCAGACACCTACCTACATTTATTAACCCCTAATTTAGTGTAGGGTAGGGAATTTTATTATTTTGGGAGGCTTTTTTATTTTATTAGGGGGATTAGATTAGGTGTAATTAGTTTAAAATATTGTAATTTCTTTTTTATTTTCTGTAATTTAGTGTTTGTTTTTTTCATAATTTAGTTTATTTAATTTAATTGTATTTAATTGTAGGTAGTTTAGATAATTAATTTAATTATAGAGTAGTGTTTGGTGTAATTGTAACTTAGGTTAGGGTTTATTTTAAAGGTAATTTTGTATTTATTTTAGCTAGTTAGCTATTAAATAGTTAATAACTATTTAATAACTATTGTACCTAGTTAAAATAAATATAAAGTTGCCTGTAAAATAAAAATAAATCCTAAAATAGCTACAATATAACTATTAGTTATATTGTAGCTATATTAGGGTTTATTTTATAGGTAAGTATTTAGTTTTAAATAGGATTAATTTATTTAATTATAGTAATTTTATTTAGATTTATTAAAAATAGATTTAAGTTAGGGGGGATGTTAGGGTAGGGTTAGACTTAGGTTTAGGGGTAAATACATTTAATATAGTAGCGGCGACGTTGGGGGTGGCAGATTAGGGGTTAATAATTGTAGGTAGGTGGCGGCGATGTTAGGGATGGCAGATTAGGGGTTAATAACAAATTTTATAGTGTTTGCGAGTCGGGAGTGCAGCGGTTTAGGGGTTAATACATTTGTTATAGTGGCGGCGATGTCCAGTCGGCAGATTAGGGGTTAATAATTGTAGTTAGGTGGCGGCGACGTTGGGGGCTGCAGATTAGGGGTTAATAAATATAATGTAGGTGTCGGCGATGTTAGGGGCAGCAGATTAGGGGTTCATAGGTATAATGTAGGTGGCAGCGATGTCCGGTCGGCAGATTAGGGGTTAAATCATTTTATTATAGTGTTTGCGATGTGGGGGGGCCTCGATTTAGGGGTTAATATATAGTTTATGGGTGTTAGTGTACTTTTTAGCACTTTAGTTAAGAGCTTTATGTTCTGGTGTTAGCTTATAAAACTCTTAACTACTGACTTTTATATGCGGTAGGATTCTTGGAGGTAGAGGCTGTACTGCTCACTTCTTCCAAGACTTGTAATACCAGCATTAGGCAAATCCCATTAAAAAGATAGGATACGCAATTGACATAAGGGGATTTGTGGTATGGAAAAGTCGCGGAAGAAAAGTGAGCGGTACACCTGTACCTGCCAAACTTGTAATACCAGCGGGCGTTAAAAAGCAGCCAAACTCGTAATCTAGCCGTAAGAGAATAAAAACCTCAAGGGGGGAGGGGAGTTTTGTAATAGACCAAGTCACACCATGTATTTTATGATTTAAAGAATACAATCACAATTTGTTCAGCTATGGGAACATAAGCATTATATGAACTCAAAATGATGTAGTAAACAAACTGTGGGTCCTAGTAAAAAGGAACTAAAAAGTGTAAACCAAAACACATCTCAGCCACCTAGGTTTGGGTATCTAATTAAGGAGGGGTAGTTCCAGAATGTGGTATGTTTTGAGGGAAACCGCGCAAGAGGACCTTGAACACTATCACACAGTGCCAGGGTTCTATTTAGGGGTAAGGGGGAGGGAGGAGGGAGAGAGGGGGTGGGGATTAATCGTATAACATAATAAGAACTGACCAGGATTTACTAATAGCATTAAAAATATTATCCAACCCACAAATGCCTATCTAAAAGTATGAGGGGATCATCAGTAATGTCAAGTTTCAGCCTACGTCCAATTAACCACCACTGAAAATACAAATAGCTAGCAACCTTCCCTAATGTTGTTATTAAGTGAGGAGTAAAACTAAACAGTAGATTGATGGGAAACAGCATGCAAAAAAAAATCATTAAAAAAAAATAATTGGGGGGGTCGGAGCCTACTGCCTAAGCGGTCAGACGCACATCACAAGAGCTCCTGCTCTAAAGCCTATTATTTGGGGTAAAACTATGGTTTGAGGTACGAGTGCACAGCACCATTGAAGACTCCGTTACATAGCCTCCTACCAACCCAGTAAGGATACACATTTATTTTATTCAATCCTATCTGGAGCCTTACAACGCAACTATGAAGCCACAGACCATAGGAGCACGGGAAGGTCAGAGCTAACAACTGCAAGATTAGCAGCCCACATTACTCGCATAGTGACTCACTACATGACCCCAGCTTATTGACCTCCGCTACTAGAAAAGCCCTAGTCATCACACCAGCTGCATTATTGATCTCCCTAAAAAAAAGAAAAATGGCGGCTGCCGAGGACTGAGAGTTAAGAGCCTGGGGCTTTATCGAGGCCTCCTTTCCGAATACTGGAGACACAGCTGATCAAGCTTTTTGTTGCAACTACTCACAGTTATATCCCACCTACTCAGGTGATACAAGGGCAAGGTCTATATAATGTGGGAGAAGATAGGCCGTGCACATCTGCCAATACATATTATACTGGAGCGGAGGCCCTGCTCCATGTAGTACAGCCATATCAGCAGATTCAGGCCAAAATAGGAAGATTGCAGATCAATGGAAGCCCTATCTCAAATTTGTCTCTGAAAACCTCTGCTCGCTCAAGTCTAGTTAAAGCAGTGAATTGACATAAGAACACAGTTTGTGGAGCGGCTCCCAGATGCAGTGCACAAGCACCTCAGAAGTGATCTTCTTCGAGACCCAGAACATTTGTAGTGGCGAAACGGCCTTACTACTGACCGCACACTTAGGCCTACTTAATTGGTTGGTGCAGCCTACCGAAAATGAATGCCCGGCTTTTAAAGCATATGTTGATAGGCTATGCCCCAAGTTTGCAACAAAGCTGTGGAAGACAGGCATAGGTTAGAGCTCTTCATTGGGGCAGATTGATTCCAGGACAGGAGGGGTGAAGTTGAATGACTTTCACGCATAGCTACCTCCTCCCTGGCCTTCACCATGCTTCTCACACTATATGTAACGGGTGATGATACACTTTCCTTAAATTGAGAAATGACAGTCTTATCTCACAAACTCAAAGTGACTTGCAAAAGATGTTTTACTCTCATCGCAGACTCATGCTGTTATTTATATGGGACATTAATAATTTTAAGACATTACCTACATTAATACTTTTTGCTACCAGCATCAGTCGTTATTGTTTATGACAGTTCTAATCGCTACTGCAACTGGGGAATATCTTTGTGTCTATCTATAAATGATGCTAATATTATGGTTAATTTATATACTATATTGTGTGTTGTTCCCTATAGGTATGTTTCTACAGTTGCAGTTCGTTGATAATGTATCATTTAGATGGCCTTAGAGTTTATTCTGAAATGTTCTGGTCTTTAATAAGGTTCCCCTTTCCAAGTGAAACACCTGATATCATACTGAGCAATGAACACCACTATATATGTACAAATGTTTTTTGCACTGCTCTATCTTTCTTTGTTTGAGGCTCTGCTTGTTCTAGTATTTGTATGGTGTGCCTATCTCTGGAGCCTACCTATGCTTAAAGTTGTAAGTTGGGATAATAGCCTTATTATCCATGCAAGGCATTTACTATTTCTATATCCTTACTAGCATCTAGCAGGATTCACTTGGGGTAAATCTTTTCACAGAACTGTAAACACTTTCTCTTTTCTGGTATACCAAGGAAAGCTCTCTTAATACCTTGAATGTTGAGTCTTATTTTCCTACAGCACAGGCGTTGCCAGCGGCCGAGGCTGCGTCCTAACAGTTATTATGTCCAGCAATAGAGTTGCTATATAATATTCAATCGCTTTGTCCCTTTTCCTATAATGACATTACTCCATCGTTGTCATCTAGCTCAAACAGATTCACCTAGATTTAGAGTTCTGCGTTAGCCGTCAAAACCATCGTTAGGGGCTCCTAACGCTGGTTTTGGGCTACCGCTGGTATTTAGAGTCGTGTAGGTAAGGGTCTAACGCTCACTTTCCAGCCGCAACTTTTCCATACTGCAGATCCCCCTATGCCATTTGCGTAGCCTATCTTTTCAATGGGATCTTTCTTTTTTTTTTTTTTGGTTTGCAAAGCTTTATTTGAGAAGTCAAAATAACATTACAGGGGCTACGGAACATCCGAAGCTTTACATATGTACAATATGATAGATTTAAGAACAGTACTTAAAAGTCTTTTCAGTAATCTGTGTAGCTTCAAAATGTCTCAGAAGCCTACTAAAATATAGTAATGTCCTTATCCGCCCGTAAGCGGGTATTGTCTTCAGGTCAAACGTCCCGGCCCCTGCAATTTGTGGGCTTTATGCAATGGTTTTAACTTCTCTTTTTCCTTTTAACATATGAACCTTAAACATTGAATTATCAAATGTGAACTTAACAAAAATTTCAGTTTGCATTCTTTACATTTTACACATCCACATTGGATAAGGGGGGTGGTAGTCTATAGGGAAGAATGGGTGGAGCATGGGGGGTGGGGTCAAGGGGAGGGATCTGGTTTCATCTTGGTGGATGGGGGGGAGGAGAGAGTATGGGGTTGGGGGAAAGTCTAAGGAGGAGTCGTGGGCCGCCACAGGTGGAGAGGAACCGTCGTTGTGTTTGGTTAATGAGCTCTGTGTTAGAGGGAAACAGAATGTGTTGGTGGGCTGGATGGGCTGAATGAGGGGGGGGGGGGGAGGGGAAGGGGGTATGCTTAAAGTGGGATATCTCTCCATGTTAGAGACATGTATTCATGAATGTCGGGTTTCCCTATCTTGGTGTAGTGGTATCTCTCGAGTTGTAGTTGTGTGGTGACTAGTTTTTCCCATTCTACTTTGGAAGGTATTGTCTGTGTCTTCCATTTCTTAGGGATCAGAGCTTTGGCTCCATTGAGCATTGTGATGAATAGGGACCTATCATGTTGGTGATGAAACTTCCGGAGATCCAAGAAGAGTAGGGTTGAGGCTGTCGGTTGGACAGAGAGGCGAAGCTTTTTGTTAATCTTGTCGAACACCTCGTCCCAGAAGTCTCTTATTTTTGGGCAGCTCCACCATATATGTAACATGGTGCCCTCTTCTCCGCAGCCCTTCCAGCATTTTCCTGTTGTGTTAGGGTATATCTTTTTTTATTCTATGGGGAGTCAAGTACCATCTACTTAGAAATTTATATTGGGTTTCTTGAGTTCTGGCCGAGATTGAGCATCTTTTTGTTATGTCAAAGGCTTTGTGCCATGATTTGGGTTCGTGTTCCTGTCCTAGTTCCCTATGCCAACCCTGTACATACATAGGGAGGTTGTGTAAGCCCCCCCCGAGCAATATTTCATAAAGTTGAGAGATCAAGTGTTTAGTTGGTATGGGCAAGGTGCAAAGTTTCTCAAACGGTGTGAGTGGTCTGAATAGCAATGATTTGTGTCTGTGTGTTGTTACATAGTGTGAGAGTTGAGCACAGCGGAACCATGATGTGAAGAGGTCCTGGTCCCATTCTCTAAGTTCTTGTTGTGTTTTGATTTTATTATTGGAGAGGGTATTGTTTATCGATAATTTATTTAAGGGTAGGCCACATTTAATTTGTCTCGTAGGGGTTTGGATGTGTGTGGCTGGGTTGTCTCTAACCGGGGTAAGAGGAGAAACTGGTGATGAGTAGCTGCAATTTTGTCCCATGTCATCATTGTCTCTTTAAGGAGCGGGTATGCCTGTAGTTGTGCAGGGCGGTGTTTCTGAGATATCCACGCCAGGGATCCTACATTGTGACATTGGAGGATGTCTAAGTCTAGTTTTATCCAAGCCTTGTGTGTTAGATTTTGACTCCATTGTATTATGTGTTGTAGAGAGATAGCCTGACAATATGTGTGTAAGTTGGGAAGGCCCACCCCCCGTTTGGATCGTGGCCTGTACAAGGTGTTTTTATTTATTCTGGGTTTGATTCCTTGCCAGACGAAATCTTCCATTGCTTTCTGAATGTTCTGGATGTGTGGAGTTGTTGGTGTCAATGGGATGGTTTGCAGGATATATAGGATGCGGGGTAAGATGTTCATTTTTACTATATTGATTCTACCCAACCATGAGAAGGATTTTCTCCGCCACCCTGAAAGGTCTGAAATTATTTCATCTTTAATTTTTTTATAATTAGACTCTATGATTTCCGGTAGGGTCGGTCTGATAGTGATCCCCAGATATAGGAGTTCTTTACGTACGACTCTGAGGGGACAGGAGCTAGCTATGCGATCGAAATTTTCGTTTGATTCGTTGATGTTCAGGAGCTCAGATTTATTGAGATTTAGATGGAAGTTGGAAACAATGCCATACTGCTCCATCTCCCTCAGTACTTCTGGTAGTGAATATAGAGTGTTTGTGAGTGTGAGTAAAATATCATCTGCGTACATAGCTAATTTGTACTCTATGTTGTGTACTTTAATTCCTGTGATAGAGGAGTTTGCTCTTATACTGCTAGCTAGGGGTTCTATCGAGATGGTGAACAAGACAGGGGAGAGTGGGCATCCCTGCCTTGTTCCATTCGTGATCGGAAATGGGTCTGACAGGACACCATTTACGTATATTTTGGCATTTGGTGTGGAATATAATGCTAAAATCCATTTTGCAAGGCCAGGACCGAAGTTCATCCTCTGAAGGGTAGAGAGCATAAATGACCAGTTGACTCGGTCGAACACTTTCTCTGTGTCAGTTGAAAGGAGCGTAAGGGGGATGGACGATATTTTAGCATGGGATATCAATTGAATGACTTTTAGGGTATTATCTCTTGCCTCCCTATGTGGTATAAAACCCGTTTGATCCGTTGAAATTAATTTTGGTAAGAATGTATTGATTCTATTTGCGATTAATTTAGCCAGGGTTTTGATATCGGAGTTTAGTAAAGAGATTGGGTGGAAATTTTCTGGTTTTGTGGGGGATTTGCCAGGTTTGGGTAGCACCACTATGTGGGCTTCTAGCATAGAACTTGGAAGTGGTGTTGTGTCTTGGATTGCATTAAATACTTCGAGTAAATGTGGAGCAAGTATGTGAGCAAATTTTTTATAATATTTGGAATTTAGTCCGTCTGGGCCTGGGCTTTTGCCTGTTGGTAGATCCTTAATAGTTTGTAAAATTTCAGTGAGTTTGAAGGGCTCATCTATAGAGGCTTTGTCATGGTCTGAGAGACATGGCAGTGCAACTTTCGAAAGGTATTTATGTGTCTGGGACATGTCCTCTTTGGTACTCTGTGGGTCATCCGGATCTGTATGATTCGGTTTTATGTTGTAGAGTGTCATGTAATAGTCCCTGAATATGTTTGCTATGCTGTTCGCATCATAATGGGTAACATTCTTGGGGTCTTTAATTTCATGGATATATGTTTTAAGCTTTTTACGTGCCAGGGCCCTGGCTAGTAGTTTGCCTGCCTTATCTCCCTGTTCATAAAATGTTTGTTTTAAGAGAAGTGCTTTCTCTTGTTGCCCCACACATAAATGTGCTGTCAATTCTGCTCTGGCTTGTGTCAATTCTGTCATAAGTTTAGTGTCTGCAGAGCTGTTTTTATGCCGTTGTTCTAGTTGGGAGATCAATGTTAGCAAGGAGTGAAGATTTTCTCTCTTAAGTCGATTGTGTTTAGCTCTGATCTTTATAAATTCCCCACGTATTACGCAATTATGTGCTTCCCATGTGGTGGTTATCGGGAGGGTGTCTGTCTTATTTAATTGGAAGTACTCTAGAAGTGTTTTGGTGAGATCTGCAGTGGTAGTGGGGTCGTCTAGCAGTGTGTCGTCCAATTTCCACTCGAAGGTGGAAATCGGGGATTCCGGACAATGGATCTTACATGAAACAGGGGCATGGTCTGACCATGTAATGTTTTGTATGGTACATTCCGAGACGGTAGTGAGGCCCGCTGTGTCTGAGTAGATGTAGTCTATCCTGGTATATTTATTATGGGGGTGGGAGTAGAAAGTAAAATCTTTAGTGTTTGGGTGTGTTATTCTCCATACATCATGTACTACCATATCTCTTAGGTATTGTGATATTTGTTTAAGGGTCTTGGGTGATATGCTGGAGGAGCCATCTGAGGAATCTTGCTGAGGGTCTATAGGGACATTAAAGTCTCCTCCAATGAAGAGTGCACCTTTTTGAATTTCCTGAATTCTTTGTGTCATACGTTTGAGAAACGTAGCTTGTGCCGTGTTCGGGAAGTACAGATTAACAAGTGTTATTGGTCTATTATATTATGATATACTGTCCGTCAGGGTCTTTCTCTATTTGTGTGTGCTTGAAGGGGATCCTTTTATGAAACAATATTCCCACCCCCCTTTTTTAGTCTGGCCCGACGCAAAATGAGCCTGGGTATAGTGTTTTGGAACCATTTAGGTTCATGTCCTTTTCGGAAGTGTGTCTCTTGGAGGAGGATTATGTCCCCTCCCATCCTTTGGAGTTCAGTGAGCACTATTGCCCATTTGCCTGGGCTATTAATTCCATTTACATTAACTGTGATCAGTTCTAGCCCGTGGGAGTGGGAGTTTGTTCTACGTGCTGGCATTGTGCTATTTGTGCATTTCCTATTAAAGCTAATTGTGCTGTAAGTATTTGAGGTGCTGTATAGGGTCTGGGAGATTGGGGGCAATGGGGTATCAATCGGACTGTAGGTTGGTTCCCGGCGTCAGGGTCAGTGGGGTTTTGGAAGGGTTTTACCTCCACCTGTGGCGGACAAACCTGTGAAATGAAGGGTTTTATAGATCTGCAAGGCAAGAATAACAAACTGGTGCGTCAATACAAAAATAAACAATCAAGTAACAACCGTTAATTTACTAGGGGTGAAGACCCTAGTTCACTGCCTATTAGATTTAACCTTTGCGTAAAGTATAAGTTGAGTGGGTGTTTGTGTGTTGGGGTGTAGCCGTAGTAATGAGTGTAGTGTATATATGTGTGAGTGTAGTGCATGTGGTGCGTTATATAGATTGGGTAGATGAGATATGAAAAAATCTGTATTGGCACGTTCCCCCCTCCCCTCCTATGTTTCTCCAAGTGCTGTACTACATACCTTGATGTAAGCTATGGCTTACACATGTAAATGTGCAGCCAATAAGTGCAAATGCATTATAAATGAAGACGTTATAAACATTTCAAAACAGTTTAACAAGTCAACATTTGCTTTACTTATCTTTCTAAGGGGAGGGAGTTAATCCCCAGACCTCCTAGGGACTTTATTTTGTATTCAGTCAGACATAGTCTCTCTTGGCGGAGTCCATGTTTTTTTTTTTTCTTCAAAATCAGGCAAGGCCGGGATCCAGTATTTCTCCAACTTTACATCTTGATGAAGCAGCGTCATCTTAAAGGGGTTACAGTTCTCAAGTTAAAATGTGTCATCTGCTGCAGACTCTTCTGTTGTGGTAGGGGTGTTTTGTAGATGTTCCAGCATTGGAGGAAGCTTAATCGACAGGTTGAGTGATTTATTAAAGGATGGTAGGTCATCCAGAGAGCGGAACACTGTGGTGGTGTTATTTTTTGTGGCTACTATGCTTGTAGGGAAGCCCCATCTGTAGGGTATATTGTTTTCTCTCAGGACTGTTGTAATAAATTTCAGGTCTTTTCTTTTTTGCAGGGTAGCGGGGCATATATCTGAGTATATCTGTACCTCTATTCCTGCATGCGAGAGAGGTGATTTATTTCTTGCTCCTTTTAATATTTCTTCCTTATCCCTGAATGATAGTAGTTTCACGATCACATCCCTCGGCGGCGCTTTAGATGGTGGTCTTGGGCGCAGGGCACGGTGGGCCCTTTCAATAGGGATCTCTGGGGCTGACGGTGCATCTTTTGCTATCCGAAAGAGGCTTTGCAGATGTCCTTGCAAGGCTTCTGGAGAGATGGATTCAGGAATTCCCCGGATCCGCAGGTTGTTCCTGCGGCTCCTGTTTTCCAAGTCTTCCATCCTTTCCATTAGGTTGTGTATCATGTCAGCATGCATTTGTGTGTTATCTGACTGTACGCGCATTTCTGACTGTTGGGCTTCTTGTTTCTTTTCTATGGTTGAGACCTTGTGTTCCAACACCGTGATATCTTTCTTAAATTCGTTAAACATGTCTTTGACTTCCTGCATGGCTTCTCTGATATCTTCTCTGGAAGCAAAATATTTGAGATCACTCTTAGTGACCTGTTGTGCTGTGTCTGAGTATTCCATGGTTACTTGAGTTTCTGCTTCTTGCCAGCATTTAGGGGGTGGTACATTAGAAGGTATTAGGGCAGGTTCAGCTGGTTTTAAATAGCTATTCATGGTAGTCCCTTTATATTCTTTATTCATTTTTGTGACACGTTTATTCGGCATTTCAGTTTGCATGGGCCCTGGGTGTCTTCCTATTTTTTATTTTATTTTTTTATTATTTTTTGTTTTTGTTTACTTCCTTTCTCTTTTTAACAATGCCCTGAGAGTGTGTTTGCTTTTATAGGTTTTTTTTCTGTATTTATGTCCAGGTCCACAATGGTATAAAGCGTTATGAGATAAGGCTTAGTGAGGGTTTACTGTGTAGCTCTTTCCTCTTTTATCAGTTGCAATGGAGGCGATCTCCCTGTTATTTTAACAACCTGCGTGTCTCTTTAAATTTATAAGGTGTTCTTTTTTGTCTGCTGTTCCCTGCGTTTGTTCTTTTATTATTATTTTCCCCCTCCTCAGCCTAGATGTGCTTATGGTGCTTTTTTTTTTTTCCCCTTTGATAAGTGAAGGTGATGGCTTTATTATTGGAGTCTGTGTTTATTGCAGAGAGTCCCTGTTGCAGTGTAGGTAGGCAAATTTGTTATAATAGGGCTCACCTTTTGTATATGTCTGTAAGTTTACCCGGCCTGATCCTGCGTGTCTTTTTATTGATTGACCTGGGGATTCCTCCTGTGCGCGGGTAGTTACCGGTAGAGGTGTGGGGTCTGATCGGGTAGTAACTCCCTCAGCCGTTGTCTTCTTGCTTGTTTTTTTTTTTGTGTTTGTGTCCCCCGCACCTTTTTCCTCTTTGCTATCTGTGCCTGCTTAGCGCTCAGTGCGCCGTTCAGGTCTGGTGTCTATGTGTGGCTTGGGGTTACTCTCTGTGCGCGGGGCATATACTGGCCGTGGTATTGGATCAGCCAGGGTTGTGAACTCCCCTAGTTATTGCCCTGTTGGTTCACTTGTGTCCTTCCTATGCGGCTATTATTTGTCCCTGCAGAGCAGTCAGTGCAGCAGCTCGGTTCCGGCTTCTGTGTGTGCACAGGCCGTGTGACGCAGGGAGAGTTCTTCCACAATTTCCTCCGCTGTTAGTCTGCTTCTTCCTTCAAATGCACTGCAGTGCAGAACAAGAGTTGTTCTTTGGTTGCTGCGGCTGAGATTAGGCTGAGATAGATTGATTTGCACCCATTTATTGTCGGCTAGTGAACTTAGGGCACAGGAGCTATGTGTTCAAGCAGCCATATTCCTGTGCGGCCAAGCTCCGCACCATTCAATGGGATATTTCTAACGCCGGTATTTAGAGTCTTGGCTGAAGTGAGCGTTAGAAATCTAACGACCAAACTCCAGCCGTGTCCCTCGAATTCCGATTGGCTGATAGGATTCTATCAGCCAATCGGAATTAAGGTAGGAAAATTCTGATCGGCTGATCGGAACAGCCAATAGAATGTGAGCTCAATCTGATTGGCTGATTGGATCAGCCAATCGGATTGAACTTGAATCTGATTGGCTGATTCCATCAGCCAATCAGAATTTTCCTACCTTAATTCCGATTGGCTGATAGAATCCTATCAGCCAATCGGAATTCGAGGGACGCCATCTTGGATAACGTCCCTTAAAGGAACCGTCATTCGTCGGGAAGTCGTTGGCCAGGATGGATTTTCCGCGTCGGCGGGATGAAGATGGATCCGGAAGAAAGAAGATTGAAGATGCAGCTTGATAGAAGACTTCAGCCGGATGATGGACCTCTTCAGCCCCCGGTTGGATCAAGACTTCAGCCGGATGATGGATCTCTTCAGCCCCCGCTTGGATCAAGACTTCAGCTGGGTGATGGATCTCTTCAGCCCCCGCTTGGATCAAGACTTCAGCCGGATGATGGACCTCTTCAGCCCGATGATGGACCTCTTCAGCCCCCGCTTGGGCTTGGATCAAGACTTCGGAGCCTCTTGTGGACGGATCGGTGATACCCGGCATGGTGAAGACAAGGTAGGGAGATCTTCAGGGGCTTAGTGTTAGGTTTATTTAAGGGGAGTTTGGGTTAGATTAGGGGTATGTGGGTTGTAATGTTGGGGGGGGGGTATTGTATGTTTTTTTTTACAGGCAAAAGAGCAGAATTCTTTGGGGCATGCCCCGCAAAAGGCCCTTTTAAGGGCTGGTAAGGTAAAAGAGCTTTTCAATTTTTATTTTAGAATAGGGTAGGGCATTTTTTTATTTTGGGGGGCTTTGCTATTTTATTAGGGGGCTTAGAGTAGGTGTAATTAGCTTAAAATTGTTGTAATATTTTTAGAATGTTTGTAAATTATTTTTTTATTTTTTGTACTTTAGTTAGTTTATTTAATTGTATTTATTTGTAGGTATTTGTATGTATTTAATTTATTGATAGTGTAGTGTTAGGTGTAATTGTAGATAATTGTAGGTAGTTTATTAAATTTATTTATTGATAGTGTAGTGTTAGGTTTAATTGTAACTTAGGTTAGGATTTATTTTACAGGTAATTTTGTAATTATTTTATCTAGGTAGCTATTAAATAGTTATTAACTATTTAATAGCTATTGTACCTGGTTAAAATAAATGCAAAGTTGCCTGTAAAATAAATATTAATCCTAAAATAGCTACAATATAATTATTATTTATATTGTAGCTATATTAGGGTTTATTTTACAGGTAAGTATTTAGCTTTAAATAGGAATAATTTATTTAATAAGAAATAATTTATTTTGTTAGATAAAAATTATATTTAACTTAGGGGGGTGTTAGGGTTAGGGTTAGACTTAGCTTTAGGGGTTAATACATTTATTATAGTAGCGGTGAGGTCCGGTCGGCAGATTAGGGGTTAATACTTGAAGTTAGGTGTCGGCGATGTTAGGGAGGGCAGATTAGGGGTTAATACTATTTATTATAGGGTTATTGAGGCGGGAGTGAGGTGGATTAGGGGTTAATAACTTTATTATAGTAGCGGTGAGGTCCGGTCGGCAGATTAGGGGTTAATAATTGTAGGTAGGTGGCGGCGACGTTGGGGGCGGCAGATTAGGGGTTAATAAATATAATATAGGGTTCGGCGGTGTTAGGGGCAGCAGATTAGGGGTACATAGGGATAACATAGGTTGCGGCGGTGTATGGAGCGGCAGATTAGGGGTTAAAAGTGTAATGCAGGGGTCAGCGATAGCGGGGGCGGCAGATTAGGGGTTATTAAGTGTAAGGCTAGGGGTGTTTAGACTCGGGGTTCATGTTAGGGTGTTAGGTGCAGACTTAGGAAGTGTTTCCCCATAGGAAACAATGGGGCTGCGTTAGGAGCTGAACGCTGCTTTTTTGCAGGTGTTAGGTTTTTTTTCAGCTCAAATGGCCCCATTGTTTCCTATGGGGGAATCGTGCACGAGCACGTTTTTGAAGCTGGTCGCGTCCGTAAGCAACGATGGTATTTAGAGTTGCAGTGGCGGTAAATTATGCTCTACGCTCCCTTTTTGGAGCCTAACGCAGCCATTCTGTGAACTCTAAATACCAGCGGTATTTAAAAGGTGCGGGGGGAAAAAAGCATGCGTAGCTAACGCACCCCTTTGGCCGCAGAACTCTAAATCTAGCCGTATGTGTTTTAACTAGGTTAATTTATTTTCTGCAAAGCTGTGAGGTCCATGTGGTCAATTAGTAGTGCTTCTCCTAACACTGCATCTGTCCTCTTCAGATCCCACACAAACCCAAATCACAAGACCCTCTACTAGTCTAGAAGCAGCCTTTCATAGTTAAGTATGCTTCTACTATACTTAAATTACCATCCCCCCCATATAATAAACCTCCTAATCTAGGAGGGTTAACTTTGCGGTTTCTCTCGCCTATACCGCACCCTAACTACTCTCTCCATATGTACATCTTGTAGACCAACAATGCTCAAACAGCACCTTAGTATCCTTGTGCCCTTAATAGGGTTCCCTGGTGACCGGTGGTACAGAGGGAACTGCAATCCTCTCTCATATGTCAGTATAATGAAGTTCCACAGCACCCAGGATTCAAAAGAAGAAATTTATTTAGGTACAAACAGTAGCAACGTTTCGGGAATAATTCCCTTAATCATGCATAGCATCAACAGGTGATAACAGAGCTTATATAGGGAACATTTTAACCCTTCACATTTCTTAACACCATATATTAAACACCTTATGTTAGAAATAGCGCCATTTAGTGAAAATTACACAATAGTGTGCCTTTAATTATAATAAAAACTACCTTATAATTAAAAATATGTATTTCAACCTGTTAATCTCATTAAAAACAAAACTTAAACAGAGGATATTATGAGTTATACTTAATAAGTTATAATTTATTTTAAATTCATTATTACAGAAACACTGCTAGATCAAGCTCCCTATTTAAACCCATAGGGGTCATTGTATTCAATTTGTGGATCCAAAAGGATTCCTTTTGTTTTAGCAGTAGTTCCCTATTGCCTCCTCTACGCAGCTTGCCTACACTGTCAATGACCTGCCATCTTAGCTGGCTGATACTGTGTCCAGCCTCTAAAAAGTGACTAGACACAGGTGCATCGGTATCTCCACATCTGATATTCGATTTGTGTTGGCTCATCCTATCTTTCACCTTTCTAGTAGTTTCACCCAGGTAAATCCTGGAACACGGACACTTAATAAGGTAAATGACCTAAATAAATTTCTTCTTTTGAATCCTGGGTGCTGTGGAACTTCATTATACTGATACATCTTGTAGACCACCATAAGATTGATCATATTTCCCTTTTATAGCCTGGCAAGATTGTCTAACATTTTTAAATACCAGCTTTATTGCAGTTTTTAAATCCATCGCAACATATCTATATTTTTTCCCATATTACTTATGCACAGGAAAGAATTCCTCCTCTATAGTACTTAAAACTCTACAGGGTCCATGAGTGGCCCCACCTGTTATTGGGGGAAATTATACTTGCTACAAAAAGAGGTTCTACCTTTATATTGTACTTTCATATGTTTGCAGTTCTACACTTCTTATTGTTAAGATAACTTTGCATGAGAACAATTTGCAAACTGTCATTCCTACTTTGATGTACATAAGCATATTCTTGTACCTGTTGAAAACCTCAATAAAAATTTTAATAAAAAAAATAATAAGGGAAGGAAAATATATTCCAAATTAAAGTAGCCTCAGTGTAATGAGGAACTTGTCTCCAGAACAGCACAATATAGTATGGACTGTGTTGGTTCTGCATAAACAAAGGTATGTCTGCAATAATATTGATAATCCATATTGTCTGGGTGTGGGCCCTACACCCAACAACAGATAAACCATACATATATATATATATACACACAGATGTCCATAACTAAAGAATAATATATTGAGCTCTGTGGGATTAACACCCAGCGAAGTGTAAATTAACAAGGTGCAGGAAGTGTTTAGCTGAACATTAGTAGGGTGATCATAGCAATGCCGTCCTAAATCTAACTTTATATGGGGTATAGAGTGGGTAAATCTAAAACCTTCCCTTATCAAAAAGGAGGGTAACCAATATCTGGGCTAAAAATAGAAGAGCACAATATATGTCTATGGTCCCCATACTGAAATCGTAACCAAAAGCATTTTTAAACTGGTGACTTTTGGTACTCAAATTGGGCTAGTTGGACTGCATTGTAAGCAAATGCAACATATACTTATACATCCCCTTACTATATATCATCATAGATTGGTGTATACATGTTGAAAAGTAAATATTGGCTATATCAATCCCCCACTTTTGAATGTGTAAATAAAACAAAGGAACATAGCAATCCCCTGAAGGAGCAGAAACTTTCCACCATTGGATGAAATTTGATAATACCTGATTATAGCATATATATATATATATATATATATATATATATATATATATATATATATATATATATATATATATATATATGTGTATATATATGTAATGTGCCTGTGGATAGCAGCTCTATAGATACAGGACTGGGAGTCTTGGAGGAGACAAGAGTAATAAAGTGAAGTGAACTGTAAAAGCACATACATTTTTTGTGTGCAAGTTGTAATTAAACCTTGACTCCCCTCCAGTGGTGGAAAATGGCAATTACATCGTCCATCAATGGATATTAATTCAAAGCCATATTGTGCAGTGTGACTTGTTTTTATGAAAATAGCTCAAGTGATATAGGTCTATGTAGCTTAATAAATAGTAGATATATAAACATCTAATCCAAATAACCTTCAAGTACCCCTATTACATGGTGCAACATATAAATTAGATATAATAGATGATCAGGAATGCAAACTACTAGTCTAAAATAAAATATGGCTGTAAAAAATAGTAGATAACGTTTATTTACGTCTAACCCAGACATAGAAAATTAACACAATATTGTCTTTAGTAAGTATTCCAACTGTTGGTGAAATGCTAAGAATGAAGAGCTATTCCATGTCCGCAAATTCACAGAGGACTAAGAGGGTTTTGAATAATACAACCCACACTGTCTCACTCCAGCTTTCAGCGTATATGGTTAATAGCGTGTATAATAGGCAAAGTGGAGCTATACTCCAAACAAAAAAGAAAAGTCTGAACAATAATAAATCATGCGAACAGCTGTATAAAAGTCAGTTGAGGAGAGACCTGATACAGTTCCTCACTAATTGACCATACTAGCCTGCTTCAAAATAGGTCAGAGACAGCGTATATCCCAATGATAGTCCCTGATCTCCAAAGCCAGCTAGGAACAAAATGCTGGATCCCCAGCACAGCGCATCTTCCTGTACATATGTTGCTGTCTCATCCAGCCCAGCACCATCACGGCGAAGCAGAGGGAGAACTTCCCAAACATGGCAGCCAGCTGTGGAAGCCATGCACACTGTGCTCGAAGGTAGTTTTGGTAGTAAGATCAGATCCCTCGTGCAACATGTCAGATCAATAGCCAACCTTGAAACAGGGTTTGCAGCAGGACATCCCTAAACTCCTACATCACAGCTTAGCCATTCGCTGCTGAGGTAGGTATAAGCGTCCCCTTGCTGTAGGGAGTCAAAATGGCTGCACAAGATTCTAGGAGCTGGTGTAGCAATGCAATTATCCTGACCGATGGTAGGGTCGATAGAATTCAGAGTAAGGGCGACATGTCGATTAGCTGTCCGTATAGGTTTGTCGTCTCCCGCCACTGTGTCCACACAACACTCACGCAGTACCAGCACTAAGATGACAAAATGATCCTGTAGGAGCTGCGCCACAGCCAGCCTCCAGTCATCCAGGGCCTCCATCGTGATCAAACTTCTGGAACTCTCACAGAGCCAAAAACGTCCACCCAAGAGCTCCCAATGCCTCTGGTATTGCTGTAAATGGAAGGAGCCCCTTTTAATATATCGAGGGTTGTTTTAGATGCCAATAAACAGTTTATATCATATAAGAGCCAGGAGCTTTTGACACACACGTCTGGTTCCTTTGATAGTTGGCCCCGCCCCCCCAATGTTAGATTTTTTCTTTTTTTTTCGTAGTATTAGTTTTTGGGGTTTTTTAGGTTTTTAATTTGTGGTTTATTTTATTTTATCAGAATAGTTATGTTAGGTTAATTTATAGTTTAATTGGGTTTTTTTATATACAGGTAAGTTTTTATTTATTTAAAGATAGTTATATTGTAATTTTAATTTAAAGTTAGGGGGTGTTAGGTTTAGGGGTTCATAGTTTAATTTAGTGTTTTGCGATGTGGGGGTGCGGCAGTTTAGGGGTTAATAGGTTTAGTTTAGTGTTATGATGTTGGGGCTGGAGGTTTAGGGGTTAATAGGTTTAGTTTATTAGCTACGATGTGAGGGGCTGGAGGCTTGGGGGTTAATACTTTAGTATAGTGTTGGCGATGTGGGTGGCCGGCAGTTTAGGGGTTAATAGGTTTATTTATAGTTGTGATGTGGGTGGGCGGCAGATTAGGGGTTAAAAAGTTTAATATAGTGTTTGCAATGTGGGAGAGCGGCAGTTTAGGGGTTATTAGGTAGTTTATGGGTGTTAGTGTACTTTGTAACATTTTAGTTATGAATTTTGTGAAACATTTTTGTTTTGCAAAATCCATAACTACTGGTCTCAGATGGCGGAATGAATCGTGTCGGTATAGGCTGTAATGCAAGCATTTTAGCCGGACTGCACAACCTGTAATACGGTGCATTGGAAAACCACACACTCAAACGTAATTTGCGGAATAGACATTGGTTTACAGGCTAAAATGCTTGCTAGCTATAGGACATGTAATTTTAAACAACTTTCCAATTTACTTTTATCATCAAAATTGCTTTGTTCTCTTATTATTCTTAGTTGAAAGCTAAACCTAGGTAGACTCATATGCTAATTTCTAATCCCTTGAAGGCTGCCTCTTATCTGAATGCTTTTTTATTTGATTTTCGCAACAGGGGAGTGCTAGTTCATGTGAGCCAGATAAATAAAATTGTGCTCACGCCCGTGGGTTCTAACAACACAGCACTAATTGGCTTAAATAAAAGTCAATAGATAATAATTAAAAAGTCATGGTATCAGAGATCAGAAGATACTTAGATACAAGGTAATCACTGAGGTAAAAAGTATATTAATATAACTATGTTGGTTATGCAAAACTGGGGAATGGACAATAAAGGGATTATCTATCTTTTAAAACAATACAAATTCTGGTGTAGACTGTCCCTTTAATAGCCCTTTATTGCAAGCAGGAGCCCCCTGTGTGTGATTAAAGTTCAATTTACATAACAGGAGATAAAAACTTCTGAAGCAAGTTAACATCTGATTGAAAATAAAACCATTTTGTATATGCAGACTGTGAGTCACAGCCAGGGGAGGTGTGGATAGGGCTGCATAAACAGAAATAAAAGGGATTTAACTCCTAAATGGCAGACAATTGAACAGTGAGACTGCAAGGGCATGATCTATACACCAAAACTGCTTCATTGAGCTACAGTCGTTTTGATGCCTATAGTAGACTGAAAATAGTTTGCTATTAAGAAGAGCATATAGCTTAAAGGGACATTAAACACTTTGAGATGGTAATATAAAATGATAAATCAGATATATAAAAAAACTCTGCAATTTACTGTTATTATTTATTTTGTCCCCCTTTCCTGTGATACCATTCTGAAATTGTGGGCTTTTCAGTTCCTGTTAGAAATGGAAGTTCAGAACACTGCTATACAGGTGGCCCTCGTTTTACAACGGTTCAATTTACACCGTTTCAGAATAACAACCTTTTTTTCCAGTCATGTGACTGCTATTGAAAAGCATTGAGAAGCAGTGCAGTTATTAAAATAGCCAGTAGGTGGAGCTGTCCGCTTGTGTTGCAGCAAAGCCAAGCAAGCTGAAATTAATCAGTTGAACCAGACCTGAGCAATCGAGCAGATTTTAACCCCTTAATGACAACTGACGTACCAGGTACGTCATGCATTAACAAGCAGTTAATGACAATGGACGTACCTGGTACGTCAGTTGTCTAACAGAGTGCTGGAAGTGATCACAATCACTTCCAGCAGCTCTGAGGGTATTGCAGTGATGCCTCGATATGGAGGCATCCTACAATACCCCTTTACAAGACTCCGATGCAGAGAGAGCCACCCTGTGGCCCTCTCTGCACCGGTAGTGATGGTGCCGATGGTGCCTTTGTCCGGTGGGAGGAGGGAGCGTGTGCGTGTGCACGTGGGCGTGCGTGTGCACGTGGGCGCGCGTGCACGTGCACATGCGCGCATTAGCCACACTGACACCAATGAAAAAGGAAGGGGAATTTTTTTTATTTTTTTTTTACATTTAAAAGGATCTGGGAGGGGGTGGGGGTATTGTGGGGGGGCTGATACACTACAGAAATAATTAAACATACAAATAAAAGTTAAAAATAAAATTAAAATAGTTTGGTTTGTGGGGCCAAACTGGGTACTGGCAGACAGCTGCCAGTACCCAAGATGGCGGTAATTAAATAGGGGAGAGGGTTAGAGAGCTGGAGGGGGGGATCAGGGAGGTTGGTGCTAAGGCAGGGGTCCATCACAACTAAAATATTTTATAATTTTTATTTAAAAAAAAAAAAAACTCTTTTATTTAGTACTGGCAGACTTTCTGCCAGTACTTAAGATGGCGGTAACAATTGTGGGGTGGGGGAGGGAAGAGAGCTGTTTGGGAGGGATCAGGGGGTGGGATGTGTCAGGTGGGAGGCTGATCTCTAAAATTAACCCTGCAAGCTCCCTACAAGCTACCTAATTTAACCCCTTCACTGCTGGGCATAATTCACGTGTGGTGCGCAGCAGCATTTAGTGGCCTTCTAATTACCAAAAAGCAACGCCAAAGCCATATAAATCTGCTATTTCTGAACAAAGGGGATCCCAGAGAAGCTTTTACAACAATTTCTGCCATAATAGCACAAGCTGTTTGTAAATAATTTCAGTGAGAAACCTAAAATTGTGAAAAATGTAAAGTTTTTTTTTTTATTTGCTCGCATTTGGCGGTGAAATGGTGGCATAAAATATACCAAAATGGGCCTAGATCAATACTTTGGGATGTCTTCTAAAACAAAATATATACATGTCAAGGGATATTCAGGTATTCCTGACAGATATCAGGGTTCCAAAGTAACTAGCGCTAATTTTGAAAAAAAGTGGTTTGGAAATAGCAAAGTGCTACTTGTATTTATTGCCCCATAAATTGCAAAAAAAGCAAAGAACATGTAAACATTGGGTATTTCTAAACTCAGGACAAAATTTATAAGCTATTTAGCATGGGTGTTTTTTGGTGATTGTAGATGTGTAACAGATTTTGGGGGTCAAAGTTAGAAAAAGTGTGTTTTTTTCAATTTTTTCCTCATATTTTATCATTTTTTTTTAGTAAATTATAAGATATGATGAAAATAATGGTATCTTTAGAAAGTCCATTTAATGACGAGAAAAACGGTATATAATATGTGTGGGTACAGTAAACGAGTAAGAGGAAAATTACAGCTAAACGCAAACACTGCAGAAATGTAAAAATAGCCATTGTCATTAAGGGTAAGAAAATTGAAAAATGGTCCGGTCATTAAGGGTTTAAAGGAACAAGGGGGTCGATCCGATAAAAATCGTCGCCCGCAAAATCCGGCGACGCCAAGAATTGCGCGGATTTGGTATCCTATATACGGCGTAAGCTAGAAGTTACGCGCGTAGATTTCTGGCGTCGCCCGTAGTTTTTTGGCCCATAGACTGACATATAAAACACGCGCAATTTGCTATCCTATATACGGCGTAAGGACTTACGCGCACAGATTTTTCTAAATCTACGCCATTCTCAGCTCGCCACAAATTGAAGGCGCAGGTACCCTTGCACTGACTTAGAAACCAACGTAACTCTCAGAAGGCCTAACAAATGCATGCCTAACAATATACATAGCAGCAGCTTGTTCACAAATAGTTAACCTCTTAAAAGCATTTATTATTCCTGCCCCTGCAAGTGTGTCAAACCAATCACAAACAGCACAACCCCTCACCTGCAACCTTAAAACACCTGCAAATGCACACCCTCATTAGCCACCATGTTTCCCTTGCAGTATATAGCATTTAGAGTGAGACAGCGTTGTGGGGCACAAGGGGTGCTGGAACCCCTACAAGCCCCAGTTTTGGATGGTATCCCTGCTGCTGAGGTCCCTGGTCATGGTGCTGTAGCTGTCCCTGCTCCAGCTGCTGCTGCTGCCCTCCCTGATCCTCCTGCTGTTGTCCCTGTTCCTGGTGCTCCCCATGCTGCTGTTGCTGCAGCTGCCCATAGGCCAGCAGGGCCTATAAGACGAAGGCATCAGCAGAGGGGAAGAGCACCAAGGGTACACAGGGTTAGGGTCACCCTGTTTGGGATGACAGAAGTGGAGGTCAGGGAAAAATATCGCTTGACATCTGCAAGCCTCATTAACCTATATGAGGTGTTGAAGGATGAAATTGACCCTCAAGCGTATAGGAACCGAGCTCTGACTGGTATGCAGAAGCTGTTGTGTGTTGTACACTTCCTGGCAACTGGCTCATACCAGTCAACAGAGGGGCTTGTGTCTGGCCTAGCGCAGTCTACCTTCTCCAGGATTCTAGGGGAGGTTCTGACTGCTCTAGATAACCAGACACAACGATACATTCATTTCCCCCATACCCCCCAGGAATGGAACCGTCTTAAACAAGGCTTCTATCGACTGGGGGGTATTCCTAATGTCATGGGGGCAATTGATTGCACACATGTGCGTATTGTGGCCCCACATGAGGAGCCAATCCTCTATATTAACAGGAAAGGGTTTCACTCATTGAATTGCCAGATGGTCTGCGATACCAATCTGAAATTCTTACATGTGTATGCAGGCTTCCCAGGGAGTGCACATGATTCCTACATCCTGCGCCAGACCTCCTTATTCAATATGTTTGAAAATGGAACACTTTCGGGAGGATGGCTGCTTGGTGAGTACCTTCATTCTGTCTGTATATTTCTAATAAAGGGACACTAAACACATATTGTCATCTCATGTGTCAGATAGAGAATACAATGTTAAACAGCATTATAATTCACTTCTCTTATATCATTTTATTCATTCTTTAAATATATTTATTTTATAAATTATAATTCACATATATGAGCCAATCATATGAGGCTTCAATGTGCAGCCACCAATCAGCAGCAATTGAGCATATCTAATATGCTTGTCATCAAGAGTTATCTATAGAATGGAGAAAATGATCTAATAAAAGTTAATTATCAAGCTGCTCACAATTGCAGGTTTTTATTAAATGGACAGTCTAGTATAAATCTCTCTTCCATTATTC
Source organism: Bombina bombina (assembly GCF_027579735.1). Classification (NCBI taxonomy): domain Eukaryota; kingdom Metazoa; phylum Chordata; class Amphibia; order Anura; family Bombinatoridae; genus Bombina; species Bombina bombina. Next base: position 1,402,925,874 of record NC_069499.1, on the reverse strand, counting down.
AGATAGGCCTTTTAATTTTAATTAACTATCCTGATTACTTCCATTAATATTTTGCTGAAATGTATCTTTTATCTGTGATTCATGTTGTGACCCTTTTTAAAGCACATGATGTACCTGTAGTAATCCAAACACATATGTTACATGACAGGTGACGCAGGGTACGGCTGTAGACCATGGCTATTAACCCCCTTGGTGCACCCCATTACAGAGCCACAACTCAGGTACCAGGAGGCACACATAAGAACAAGGAATGTCATTGAAAGGAGCTTTGGCCTATTAAAAACCAGGTTCAGGTGTCTGGATGTTACAGGCGGAGCACTACAGTATAACCCCAACAAAGTGTGTTCCATTGTCAATGCTTGCTGTATTCTACACAACATTGCTGTGGACACACGTTTGTTGGGGGACATTGACCCAGAGCAGCAGCAGCAGCTGGTTCCTGTACCTGAGGATGTGGACAGGGGGACACTGAGGGGGAATGAAGTGAGGGATTATGTCATCCAGGAATACTTCACCTGTAAGTTACTTATTCATAATTACAGTAAACCGTAACATTCACATGTATTATGATGTTTGACAGTACCTCACCAACCATTGCATGTGTATATATCATGTCTTGCAGAATGTAAAGGTTTGGATTTCCACTGCATGTAAGTGAAAGTACTACATCCCAACCCCCTTCCCTTAAAGGGACACTATACCCAAACATATTGTTTCATGATTAAGGATAGAGAAGATAAATTATAACAAACCTTATAATTGACATCAATTACCTATTTTCATTATTAATTTAGATATACGTTAATGAAGACATAGAAATGCACACAGTGAAGAAATTGCAGGAGGCATCTATATACAGCTACTAATCATCAGCTACCAAACACATATTGATATTATTTACAGCAAAGAATATCAATAGAATGAAGCTACAGAAATAATAGAATGAAAATATAGTATAATTTAGAAATTATCTTCACCTTCAAAATCATGAAGTCAAATAATTTGCTTTAATGTCCCTTTAACAACCCTAATTACTGTATATTTATAATTTGTTTAATTCATGTTTAGTTCACTATCATTAAGAATGAGGATAATGGATATTTATACCTTATGTTCACACATTCTTTAAATATATTATTAGTTATATATACCAACATGTAAATTTATATTGGATGTGAGAAACCTTGATGTACATCTTAGAAGTTAATATTACTATATGTACCGTTGAGACACAACCATGTCATGTTGTTTATTGAGCATGAATATGTCATAAACATTATAATAATACCTTTTTGGTCCATTTCAACACAGGTATTATTATATGTTTTAACAATATTACTGTACTAAAACACAACTCACATGGATGTGGATGACAATTAGATAGTAAATAACAGAGGACAAGATTTTCAAAGAAATTGAATATATTTTTTTTTTTTTTAGGCCTCTTAGATGAGGGGCCTGGTGTGGGTCTTCTGCCTCTCCTGGGTTGTGTGGATACACTAGGAGTGCTGGTCACAGAGGAGATACTTGATGCCATGTCCTGCTGTTGGGTGAAATGCTCCACCAAAGACCCCAACAGTTGATTCTGTTCCCTCCATCTTTGGTCACTTTGGATTTGCATGTCCGAGATTACACGTAGCATTTGGTTCTGATTTTGGACCATAGCTGATAGCGATGCTGCCATGTCCCTCTGCAGCTCATTCGACCTCTGTTGCAAACGGTGTTGTGTTCTATGGAACCTGTGTTGTTCCCTCTGCATATTCTGACATGCTTCTGTTAGAGTCTCACAGGTCACAGTTTGCCTCCTCTGTAGTGAGATATATTCATCACCCATGGCAGATGTCAAATTATCCATGGGCTCTTCATCAGCAGGGACAATATGCTCTCTTTCAATGACGTGTTCCTCAGCTGGAGGTGCCAGAACAACAACCTCAGCTGGAGGTGCCGGAACATTAACCTCAGCTGGAGGTGCAGCAACTATAACCTCTGATGGAGGTGCAGCAACAATAACCTCTGATGGAGGTGCAGCAACAATAACCTCTGATGGAGGTGCAGCAACAATAACCTCTGATGGAGGTGCAGCAACAATAACCTCTGATGGAGGTGCAGCAACAATAACCTCTGTTGGAGGTGCCGGAACATAAACAGCAGCTGGACGTGCAGGAAGAGATATCTCAGCAGGAGGTGCAGCAACAGGGATATGAGCTGGAGGTGCAGGGCGATGTATTACAGTTGGTGGAGCCCTTCCAGCTGAAGATGATGGTCCAGATGTCGGGATGGACCGATAGTCCCAATGTCCGCTGGTGTGCATCCACTCAGCCTGCTGGTATACTCCTGTGGTTCCCTGATATGCTTGGGGGGGGGAAAATACATCTACCCTTTGGGGCTGGTGGGGCTCCCCCTCCAAGCCATAGGAATATTCCTCCTGCCACGGGTCCTGCCAGGTATCCTCCTCTAATGCAGGTGGCATGATATGTGGATGTTCAATGGACGCAGTCCAAGACATCTCATGCCTGGCATACTCCTGCTGTTGTATCTGTACCGGTGGTTGTGGTGGACATATATTTAGAACCGGTGTTGGGGGATTCATGGGCATAGGCACCCTGGTGACTGGAGGTTCTGTGAAGGAGTCAAATGATGAGAGTGATTAGTACAGTCACATATCTATCCATGTGGGCATACAATTTACATGCTAGGGCCTATCCACATTCTCATGTCTAACTCTATAACATGCTTGTGCACATTGAGATTTGTGATATGAGGGTTTGTAATATGCTAATTATACATGTATGTGTTTCATACAATAGTTCTGTGTACATGTCAGTGATGGAGAAAATGTGTTCTTTAAGTGACACTATGGTTGTGATGACTATGGTGTCCATTTACTGAAAGGTCTACATGTGGCTTGTGGCCTGTGTTACTCTGAGACATGTTAGTATTTCACTATTCTACCTCAGATCATGAATTTCAATGTGTTAAGTCACATTAAATGGACATGCAAAACATATTGATTATTTAATGATTCAGCTAGACAAGCATGGAATTCGAAAAATATTGTAATTTACCTCCAGTAGCTAATATGCTTCATTATCTTGATATTCTTAGATGATATGCATTTATTGATAGGCTCAGAAGCTGCTGATTGGTGGTTGTACATCAATGCCTCGTGTGATTGCCTCACACAGGTGCATTGATATTTAATAAACTAAGATGTTCAAAATAATAATTAAATATAGATAATGGAAGTAAATATGGATGTTGTTTAAAAGTATATTCTCTATCTGAATAATGAAATAAGATCTTTGTGTTTCATGTCCCTTTAATGTTAAATATCATTGTATATTTAGTTGTTAGTAATCAAAATACCATGATCCTCATTGTGTACATGAATGTGTGACAATATAGGATGTTATAACACAAATACATATAATACTAGTGTGTGGGATGTTACTCACCAGCATGCTGTGCTGATGTTGCAGTCCCTGAGTCACGAGCCCCTGGAAGGCCACGGACTGCTGTGAGGCTCAGGGACCGACGAATGAGCTCCTGCCACTCATTGTATTCTGCCTCATAGTGAGGCCCACCTCCAGTTGCCCTCTGGGAGATTGCTTCCTGGCCCATCCTCTCCTTGACCCTCCTCTTGCAATCATTCCATCGCTTCTTAAGCCCGTCAACATTCCTCCTCTGTTGGGACACTCCGTTGACGGCATCCACCACCTTCTGCCAAGCATCCTTACGCCTCCGGGCAACTCCTTTGCCCTTCTCTTGTCCAAAGAGGGCATTATGGTTCTCCAGGACAGCCTGGACGAGAGCGAGGTTTTCGGCAAAACTGAAATTGGGACACCTCATACGCTCCTCGTCCTGGGCTACCTGGCTCCCTCCCTGGGATGTCCCTGGTGTGGGTTCCTCCCTATCCTCTCCCTCCTCCCCCCTTCTATCCCCATGTGCACCCTCTATCCCTCTTCTCAGTGTGCCTGGCCTTTGGGCAACCCCACTCCCATCCTCCCTTCTGGCTCTCCCTCTCCCCACTCCGCTCACTCCCTGACGGGGACCCTGCTGCTCCTCCTGTACATAATCCTCTCCCTGCGACTCCCCTTCCCTCCTCCCCCCAGCCCTATCTCTCCCTGACATCCTCACACTACACACACTCACACACTCACACTCACTCCCACTTCAATCACACACAATCACAACCAGACACTCAGCCTTTCAAACTGTAAAAGATAAATAAAGAGTGTTGGGTGTTATCAAAAAAAAGTGTTGTGTATTTTGTATATGTGTGTATGCAAAATGTGTGCAATATGAAAAAAAGTGTAAGTAAATGTACTGGCTTAACAATCCAACCAACAATCCGACCTAACTAACTTTTGATGATGCTCCTTTCTCACTACTCTTACCACTAATCTCTCTACTCGCTGTAGTGTGCTGTAGCTCCAAGAACCAACCAAACACACTAAAGAAATGGCGGCTGCGCAGGGGTTTAAGTATGATTTTTGAATCTCGTCATTACGTGGCGCATCTCTTAGAACTGGCGTTATTTTTTACGAGTCGTAGGGAAATTTGCATAAAACTACACTTTATTGAGACTTTACGTGAACAAAAAACAGGCGCAAGTACTTGCGACGACTAAAAGGTGTATTTGCGCACATTTTGGCTGCTCGTCGGTTTTCATGACTTACGCCAGTTTAGCATCTGACGGCGGTGAATATTGGATAGCTCGAGTTGCGAGCTGAAACTGCGGGCGACGCGGGTTACCTCGCTTGCGCCGAAAACTACGACCTATATCGGATCGCGCCCAATATCTTCCTGTCTATAAATCAGTCCAGATTGGAATGCATAGAAAGAACTGTTTGCAGAAAAATGCAAGTAAAGTCTGTGTTGTGTGATTATTTTATTAGGTTTATAATGCTGTTTAGCAAATGTTTTTGTTCATTCAACTTAGTTTAATTATATATTCTGTGTTGTGTGCTTATTTCATTAGGTTTATAATGCTGTTTAGCAATTAAAGTCTTCATTTCAAAGCTTTAAAAATAATGTATTAGGTGTTACTTATGACAATTTTGAGAGGGGCCTGGAACCTATCTCCCTCACTTCCCATTGACTTGCATTATAAACTGGGTTTCAATTTACAACGGTTTCAATTTACAACCATTCCTTCTGGAACCTAACCCCCCGGCGTAAAGTGAGGGCTACCTGTATTCTAAACAACCATTGGCTGCCACTCTAGTGACTAATTTATAACTATCCCTAGTTGGCCCAGCAGAGAAGGTAACCCAAGTTACAACATGGCAGCTTCAATTGTTATATAGACACCAAAACTTTATTTTGCCAATATTTAAACAGCTAATGAAACTTTAAAAAATACATCTACATGTTAATCTCACACTAATCTTTTCTTTAAATGCATTATTCTAACTAGCATTTATTTAGTTTTTAATGTCCCTTTAATGTACATAGCTTTACATGTGAATTTGTATGCATTGATGCAAACCTCCTTGATCTATCTTTACTGCAAGCCTAAACTCAATTGGTAGTGTGGCAAGATCTGACAGTCTTTCGACTGTCATTTTAAATAGACCCAATTTTCCTGTGTATAGAGGTGCAGTGTAACTCTCTGAGGTGGCATAAAACATGCAGAGGTGTAGTGTAACTCTCTGCTCCATGGTCATCTGTCCTTTCATGTCCTTAGTCCTTTCACTCTCCTCTGCAAGTTTTATGACACTTAAGTTATAGCCAAAAGCAGTAAAATATGGCCTATGGTTGCTGGTTTTAGTGCAAATAGCAATTCAACATCTTCAACATAATTTTACATGACATTTAGGGTATATATACTGGCTGGGAGTAGGAGTCTGAAAAGTCCAGACCAGGCAGGCCAATTACTAGCAGGCCACCAGACAGTGCATGGTGTATGATTACTTCTTAATTAGGTTTTATTTACAGCACCAAAGAAACAAGCAACTCACACATGTAGTGAACTGGCTCAGAATACCTGCTGACGAGTATTGAATCTTTTACTCTTTACCTCCTGAGTGGCTATCTCTATCATAGAGTACTAGGGTGAAGTGACTTCACTTCCTCCTAGCACTCTATGGTAGAGATATCAGTGCAGGAGGGAAAGACATAGAGATTCCATTCTCATCATCTACCATGCAATTCCTCCAGTGCTCAGCCATGGAGGAGAGTACTTGTGCCCGGGTCGGTTTCACTTTGCAAATTAGGCACCCTCGCTGCCGCATAATTTGTTTAATTCAGCAGGTGGGGAGCACACGGGGGCAAGGAATAAACTAGGGTGGGGCAATTGCCCTCCATTGCCACCCTGCAGCAATGCCTACGGAGACGAGATACAGTGGAACTCCCCGGGAAGCAAGAAAACAAGCAGAGAAGGTAAGGATAGGGAGAGAGAGCCACCCCCACATACATCTGATCTAAATGTTGTGTAAGATATTTAGGGTTCCCCTCTGTGTGTTTTCCTATCTCTTGACCTCATTGGAATGTCTGCCTCAAGCTCTGCATATAGTGCAAGCATGCTTTGTTCGCCCTCTTCTCTCTTAAGTGCCGAGTCAGTGGAGCAGGGACGGGGCTACCCTATAATTCACATTGTCTCATAGCATCTACCAATGCACTAAACAGAATAAACTCCAAGCAGATTTGGATTACTTTTTAAATTGTTACACAATTCTTTCAATTTGCATGTTCACTCTGCAGCTGTGAATGTGGCAAAGCAGTCCAGTGCCTGACTTCACCCCCTCCCCATGTGCAGCTCCCTCCTTGTAGCACAGTATACTCAAAGCAGATTAACATTAAATATGGGAATGGGCTTCATGCAGACCCTACCCCCTTCACTGTACACCAACAAAGTGCTGTCCATGTGCTGTCCTCTGTGTAGTACTGCCAGGGTCCCATGGCTGCTGGATAGCTGTCCCCCCCAGACCCGCCACTGCTCCTACATTGCTGAAATGTTTATGTGATTTTTCAATACATGTAAAATGTGGCTAGGAGTGAAGCAGCTGTATTTTCGAGTCCCTGGGGTGAAACATTAGAGAGAGGGCAGGCCACTGTCCCACTCCTTAGTTTACACATAGCTGAAAGTGAGGAATCAGGAAGGGATTTTTCCTCACCTGTGTTCTATCAAATGAGGGTAATTAATTCTCCAGATGTAAGGTGGAGGGAGAGAGATCCAGTCAGAAGAGGCAGGTGAGGCAGAGCTTCACCTCTCATATGGGCAAAAATATATATTTTTTTCCCCAGCATTTTTTTTCACAGCTACATGTTGTGCAATGGAGAGGTACAAGCAGGTCTGCCCACCATTACACAACATGCTGCGCCACCTACTGGATGAAAGTGGTTAAGATCATTGAATGGCACATAACTGCTTATTTGAGGCAGTGCTATTTAGTCTGACCCAATCCAGTGAGAGGCATTAGTAAGTGGAACTTAGGGTTTAGCTTTACTAAAGTGAAAAAGAGAGTTCTGTACTACCCCTTCAAGTGCAGTGGATTAGGGTTTAGCTTTACTAAAGTGAAAAAGAGAGTTCTGTACTACCCCTTCAAGTGCAGTGGAATGTGCCACTGTCACTTCCTTACAGAGCATCCAGGAAGAGATGCAGTGAGTAGTGTTTTTGCCACATTTTATTTAAGTAAGTTCTGCAACCTTAGATTTTGCTGAAAGGGATTCTGTTAGTGAAAATGATAATTTAATGAATGTGGTTTAGTGTTTTTTTGTTTTTTTACTCTTTTATAGCAGTTTAAGGATTGTTTTGTATTTTGTTTACTCAAAATTTACACCCACCCACTACCTTAGCAGCTTGCCTCTGTACCGCACACTAATTTATAGTCTCACTTTCTGAACTCTCTGTAGCTCTGCTGTTTTATTACTTAAAAATGCAGTGGTCCCTCTCCCCCCCCCCTTGTGTGTGTGTGTGTCTCTCTCTCTATCCATCTCTCTCCTTATGTGTCATTCTCCCCCATGGTCTCTTTCTCTCTCTGTCTCTCTTCCTCCCCCTCTGACTCTCTCATCCCTTATGTGTCTCTCTAACCCTCTGTTTGTGATTGTGTCTCTCTCTCTTTCTCTAACCCATTGTGTGTGATTGTGTCTCTCTCTCTTTCTCTAACTCTCTGTGTGTGATTGTGTCTCTCTCTCTTTCTCTAACCCTCTGTGTGTGTGATTGTGCCTCTCTCTCTTTCTCTCTCTCTAACCCTCTGTGTGTGATTGTGTCTCTCTCTCTTTCTCTCTCTCTCTCTCTCTCTAACCCTCTGTGTGTGATTGTGTCTCTCTCTCTCTAACCCTCTGTGTGTGATTGTGTCTCTCTCTTTCTCTCTCTAACCCTCTGTGTGTGATTGTGTCTCTCTCTCTAACCCTCTGTGTATGATTGTGTCTCTCTCTTTCTCTCTCTCTAACCCTCTGTGTGTGATTGTGTCTCTCTCTTTCTCTCTCTCTCTAACCCTCTGTGTATGATTGTGTCTCTCTCTCTCTTTATCTCTCTCTAACCCACTGTGTGTGATTGTGTCTCTCTTTCTCTCTCTCTCTAACCCTCTGTGTGTGATTGTGTCTCTCTCTTTCTTTCTCTCTCTCTCTCTCTCTCTCTGACCCTCTGTGTGTGATTGTGTCTCTTTCTCTCTCTCTCTAACCCTCTGTGTGTGATTGTGTCTCTCTCTCTCTCTAATCCTCTGTGTGTGATTGTGTCTCTTTCTCTCTCTCTCTAACCCTCTGTGTGTGATTGTGTCTATCTCTCTCTCTCTCTCTCTCTCTCTCTCTAACCCTCTGTGTGTGATTGTGTCTCTCTTTCTCTATCTCTCTAACCCTCTGTGTGTGATTGTGTCTCTCTCTCTTTCTCTCTCTCTAACCCTCTGTGTGATTGTGCCTCTCTTTCTCTCTAACTCTCTGTTTCTCTCTCCCCCGTCTCTCTCTCCCTCTCCCCCTGAGTCCTTTTCTGTGTTTCTGTCTACCTTTTATTTATTTAATTAATGAATTGGTAGTGCCATCTGATGATGTGGCTTTATTTAAAGGGGTGGGTTCAAGCGCCCCACCATCTTTAAATTTCACCAGCCGCCACTGGATCAAGACATTTTTATATTTACTAAATAATTAAAGAATCTATAAGCATAATTTGCAGCATTAAAGTAAAAAGTATGTTTTAAACATATTTTAATGGGCCTGGATTTCTAGATCTAATAATCAGATCAAGTATTTTGTTATCTGGCAAGAGTTTCTGTTACAATCCTTTAGACTAAAATCAGATGTTTACTAAGTTGACCAGTTTTCCAAGACACCATTTAAATAACTTTCCAATTTACATCTAATATCTAATTTTCTTCATTCTTTTGATATCCTTTGTTTAAAATCATATCTAAATACTACTACCTTAGCAGCTTGCCTCTGTACCGCACACTAATTTATAGTCTCACTTTCTGAACTCTCTGTAGCTCTGCTGTTTTATTACTTAAAAATGCAGTGGTCCCCCCCCCCCCCCTTGTGCGTGTGTGTCTCTCTCTCTCTATCCATCTCTCTCCTTATGTGTCGTTCTCCCCCATGGTCTCTTTCTCTCTCTGTCTCTCTTCCTCCCCCTCTGACTCTCTCATCCCTTATGTGTCTCTCTAACCCTCTGTGTGTGATTGTGTCTCTCTCTCTTTCTCTAACCCATTGTGTGTGATTGTGTCTCTCTCTCTTTCTCTAACTCTCTGTGTGTGATTGTGTCTCTCTCTCTTTCTCTAACCCTCTGTGTGTGATTGTGTTTCTCTCTCTTTCTCTCTCTCTAACCCTCTGTGTGTGATTGTGTCTCTCTCTCTTTCTCTCTCTCTCTCTAACCCTCTGTGTGTGATTGTCTCTCTCTCTCTCTCTCTCTCTCTCTCTAACCCTCTGTGTGTGATTGTGTCTCTCTCTCTTTCTCTCTCTAACCCTCTGTGTGTGATTGTGTCTCTCTCTCTTTCTCTCTCTCTCTAACCCTCTGTGTATGATTGTGTCTCTCTCTTTCTCTCTCTCTAACCCTCTGTGTGTGATTGTGTCTCTCTCTTTCTCTCTCTCTCTAACCCTCTGTGTATGATTGTGTCTCTCTCTCTCTCTAACCCTCTGTGTGTGATTGTGTCTCTCTCTTTCTCTCTCTCTCTAACCCTCTGTGTATGATTGTGTCTCTCTCTTTCTCTCTCTCTAACCCTCTGTGTGTGATTGTGTCTCTCTCTTTCTCTCTCTCTTTAACCCTCTGTGTATGATTGTGTCTCTCTCTCTTTATCTCTATCTAACCCACTGTGTGTGATTGTGTCTCTCTTTCTCTCTCTAACCCTCTGTGTGTGATTGTGTCTCTCTTTCTCTCTCTCTAACCCTCTGTGTGTGATTGTGTCTCTCTCTTTCTTTCTCTCTCTCTCTCTCTCTCTCTAACCCTCTGCGTGTGATTGTGTCTCTTTCTCTCTCTCTCTAACCCTCTGTGTGTGATTGTGTCTCTCTCTCTCTCTCTAATCCTCTGTGTGTGATTGTGTCTCTTTCTCTCTCTCTCTAACCCTCTGTGTGTGATTGTGTCTATCTCTCTCTCTCTCTCTCTCTCTAACCCTCTGTGTGTGATTGTGTCTCTCTTTCTCTCTCTCTCTAACCCTCTGTGTGTGATTGTGTCTCTCTCTCTTTCTCTCTCTCTAACCCTCTGTGTGTGATTGTGCCTCTCTTTCTCTCTAACTCTCTGTTTCTCTCTCCCCCGTCTCTCTCTCCCTCTCCCCCGAGTGCTTTTCTGTGTTTCTGTCTACCTTTTATTTATTTAATTAATGAATTGGTAGTGCCATCTGATGATGTGGCTTTATTTAAAGGGGTGGGTTCAAGCGCCCCACCATCTTTAAATTTCACCAGCCGCCACTGGATCAAGACATTTTTATATTTACTAAATAATTAAAGAATCTATAAGCATAATTTGCAGCATTAAAGTAAAAAGTATGTTTTAAACATATTTTAATGGGCCTGGATTTCTAGATCTAATAATCAGAGCAAGTATTTTGTTATCTGGCAAGAGTTTCTGTTACAATCCTTTAGACTAAAATCAGATGTTTACTAAGTTGACCAGTTTTCCAAGACACCATTTAAAGGGACATAAAACCCATATGTTTTCTTTCATGATTTAGAAAGAGCATGCAATTTTAAATAACTTTCCAATTTACATCTAATATCTAATTTTCTTCATTCTTTTGATATCCTTTGTTTAAAATCATATCTAAATATGCTCAGTAGCTGCTGATTGGTGGCTGAACATAGATACCTCATGCGATTGGCTCACCCATGTGCATTGCTATTTCTTCAACAAAGGATATCTAAAGAATGAAGGCGTATCCTAGCCACTGCCTCACCAGCCTCTGACGTCACTGCACGTCACTGATTGCCACAAACCTTTAATTTGTAAAAAAAACAACTTATATTATGCTTTTCTCTAGGTTGGACTCTACACAAGGCACATTTACGTAAAAGGGTAAGATGTTAGTTTTTATTCCTGTAAACGTGTAGGTCTTGAGTCTTTGTTTTAAAATGTCCAGGGAGGTGGCTTATTTCACTGTGCTTGGGAGAGTGTTCCATAAAGATGGGGCAGCATGGCTAAAAGCTTGCAAACTACATTTTTGGTGAATTCTAGGTACATTTAGTTTCTAGGCGTGTGAGTTGGTACATAGGGAACAAGTAATTATTTTAAATAGCTTGGTATAGTATGAGCCATTTTTTTTCTGTGTGTGTGTGTGTGTGTGTATGTGTATGTGTGTGTGTATGTCTGTGTATGTGTGACTGGCTGGCAGATAGATATTATAATAAGAATCACATATACCTCTAATTCCTTAGGTTGTTGCATTGTATTTTAATAGATGATGGGATTTCTAAGGCATTAAATGAATTTTCAATTTAATCAGGAGACATCAAACCAACTTAGGCAACATAAATACATATTCACTACCCTTATTTTTTAATAAATTGCATTGTTTATTTTACTGATTTTTTCATCTAATATCCTGTATGTTCCGAAAAAAAGTAAACCCCACCCCCAAAATAACAACATCTAACTTTAAAAACCTAGCCTAAGAAAGAAAATTAAAAATAACAAAACATTCTTAAAAATAAAAAACCTACCCCCAGAAAAATCCGAACTAACCCCAAAAGTGGTACTCACAGTTGATGGGTACTCCAGCTCCTCTTGATCTGATGTTGGACCCATCTTCATCTGTAATGACCTGGGTTAACCAACCCTGCGCCAGTCACTTGTTTGGCACAGAAAGGGTTATCAGACCCCTTCTACTGTCACTAATCTGTCACAATCTAGCCACTCCATGCAAGCCTGTGACTTACTTCATTGTGTGCAAGGGTTAACACACTATATGGTCTGTACTAGACTTCAGAAAAAATTCCAAAAACTCCCCTTTAATGCCACCCACACTATACTAAAACCATATAGCTCCAAGCTGCCACCACTTATGATTTATTAAAATGAAAATCCTAAGGAAAAACACAGACTTACACATTAACTCTCAGAATACAATTTAGCAGAAAATAACCTAAAATATACAGTCTTACTACTACCAGTCTCTTTCAGTAATGTGGTTCAAATATTAGAGAAAGGCCAAAGCTTAATAAATGAAGGTTTATTATGCGAAAACTTATCACAATGCATTAATAATAAAAAGATATTAACAAATAGAATTACACAAGCAAACAGTTTTTAAAATAAAAAAGAGAAACCCTTGGTATCTGGGCCAGGAAGATTGACAGGAAAAGAAAATGGTTCCTTACTCTGTCAGTAACAGCTTCCTAAGTAAGAATGAACAACTTTTCATCTTAAAACAAAATCCTTATACAAGTTTTCAGGAGATCAGGTTGCTTGCCCAACCCTCTTTGCAGGGGCTGGGAAGCCCCCTATCTTTTACGATAACCTAGAAGTTACGCTCGTATATTTCTTCCTTCGCCCGTAGTTTTTTGGGCCATAGGTAGGTATACCAAACCCGCGCAGTTTGGTATCCAATATACAGCTTAAGGACTTACGTGGTGAAAATTGAGAAATCTTACTCCATTTTCACCTCGCCACAAAATGCAGCCATAGTAAGCCTTACGCTGTCTATTGGAGCCCCGTAACTCCCTAAACTACCTGCTAAATAAAACCTAACACCTAACGCATGTGCAATGTCTATCTACCTGTCAACCGCGATCACCCGCCGCAATCCCTAATAAAGTATTTAACCCCTAAACCGCCGCTCCCGGACCCCACCGCTACCTACATTATAAGTATAACCCCCTAATGTGATCCCCCTACACCGTCGCCAGCTACATTACATACTCCCTAATGTGAGCCCCTTACACCGCCGCCATCTACCTTACCTACCCCCTAAAGTGAGCCCCTACCCCGCTGCCATCTACCTTACCTACCCCCTAAAGTGAGCCCCTACCCCGCCGCCATCTACCTTGCCTACCCCCTAAAGTGAGCCCCTACCCCACCACCATCTACCTTACCTACCCCCTAAAGTGAGCTCCTACCCCGCCGCCATCTATTTTAAAAATATTAACCCCTAATTTATTGATAGTGTAGATGTATTTGTAACTTAGGTTAGGATTTATTTTACAGGTAAATTGGTAATTTTTTTAACTAGGTAGCTATTAAATAGTTATTAACTATTTAATAGCTATTGTACCTAGTTAAAATAAATACAAAGTTACCTGTAAAATAAATATAAACCCTAAAATAGCTACAATGTAATTATTAATATTAATTAGATTTATTTTAATAAGAATTTAGTTAGGGATGTTAGAGTTAGATAGGGTTATTATACTTAATATATATATAATATAATAACGATATTAACTATATTAACCCTAATATAATTAGGGTTAATATAGTTAATATATATAATATAATAACTATATTAACTATATTAACCCTAATATAATTAGGGTTAATATAGTTAATATAGCTGGCGGCGGTGTAGGGGGATTAGATTAGGGGTTAATGTGTTTAATATAGGTGGCGGCGGTGTAGGGGGATTAAATTAGGGGTTAATATTTTTAAAATAGATGGCGGCGGGTAGGAACTCACTTTAGGGGGTAGGTAAGGTAGATGGCGGCGGGGTAGGGGCTCACTTTAGGGGGTAGGTAAGGTAGATGGCGGCGGGGTAGGGGCTCACTTTAGGGGTAGGTTAGGTAGATGGTGGTGGTGTAAGGGGCTCACTTTAGGGGGTAGGTAAGGTAGATGGCGGCGGGGTAGGGGCTCACTTTAGGGGGTTATAGATTTAATATAGCTGGCGGCGGGGTCCGGGAGCGGCGGTTTAGGGGTTAATAACTTTATTAGGTGGCGGCGGGGTCCGGGAGCGGCGGTTTAGGGGTTAATACATTTTTTATTGTTAGGATAGTGAGGGGGGATAGCGGATAGAGGGTTAGACGTGTCGGGCTATGTTTGGGAGGCGTGTTAGACAGTATGGGTGATTTTATAACTTAGTCAGGTTTTGTAGGCGCTGGCAGTTTCTAAAGTGCCGTAAGTCACTGGCGACTCCAGAAATTTGTACTTATGCAGATTTCTGGACATCACTGGTTTGTCAGACTTACGGCACTTTAGCCTCTGACGGCGCCGTATATAGGATAGCTCGAGTTGCGAGCTGAAACTACGGGCGGCAGGGGTTCCCTCACTTGCGCCGCAAACTACGATCTTTATCGGATCGCGCCCCTTGTATCCAATGTTTACTCTGCCACCTATGGTTTGTTTAAGGTCGGGGTCACTCTGAAGGATATACCAATTTTTGTTCAATATATCAACGACTTGGTGCATCTGTGGGTTATATGTTGTTATTAATCTAGGTATATTTGTAGAGTTGTCCATATCTTTAGGGTGAAGTAGTTTTTGTCCCTCTATTTTGAGTGCTCTAAATTTTGCCTTTTTAATACATCTTTTGCTGCAACCTCTTTGTAACAGTCTGTCTATCAGTGCTTTGCTTTCATCCTCAAAGATAGAGATGTTTGAGCAGTTCTTCCTGGTATCCATGGATTGGTTAATGGACATGATGTCACTAAGTAAACTTTGATTGGCTAATCAAATAAACATGACAACTCCAACTTCCAATCACGAACTAATAATCCACAAACAAGGATCCCGGTTGGATTTTATTTATAACTACTTCCCAATAAAGTTATCTTGTGTGAATGCATAAGAGTTGAAAGATAATTTTTCTTTATTTATACCTGTATGCATATAAACTATCAGTGTCTGGCAATCTGCTCTTTTTGCAATTCTATTTGCATTTTGTACATAAACTTGTATATTATTGCTTAAGACTCTATAATTCTAGGGTAAGCTAATACAAGTACTGAACAAGCACTGATAATTTACCATTGGAATTTTGATCAAAATAAAATATAACTATCCCTTGCTTTCTCCTACTTAGCTGATTTATCAATGTCTGTCCAACATGCTACACTGTAGCCTATCATGTCCGACAGACATCGCTGAATGCTGTCGGCATTTATCATTGCACAAGCAGTTCTGGCGGATTCACAGCTAATCGGCCACTAGCAGGGGGTGTCAATCAACTCGATCGTATAGGATCGGGCGGATTGATGTCCGCAGCCTCAGAGGCAGCGGACCAGTTAAGGAACAGCGGTCTTAAGACCGCTGCTTTATAACTGCTGTTTCCGGCGAGCCTTAATGCTCACATGGAAACAGGGGCATCAGGGGCCATTCGGCCCTTGATAAATCGGCCCCCATGTCTTAGTGGAGAAGCCCAGAGAGCATATGAGGATTTGTCTCACAGCCAAGCTCAAGATTATAAGAAACTAAAAACTGAAATTCTAACACGCCTGGGAGTAACACCTGCAATTTGCGCAACAAAGATTTAATAATTGGGTGTTTTAGATGGGAAAACCTACAAAAGCACAAATGTATATACTGCTGAGACTTGCTCGGAAATGGCTGCAGCTGGACCTACTACTGTTTCCAATCAGGAAATAAAAGTAGCCAGATATCCTAGGTCAATTTATCCTAGTCAAGATTATCATATGAACAAGAACAGGTGGTTTCTAAGGGACTGGGTTTTGCATCGTCTAATGATTTTAAACTGTTCAATACCCTCATAGATGTGAATAAATGTATGCAAAAAATGACTTTGAAAAAACATTTCTATGGAAATGATTCTGATTGGGAGCCCCCTGAGACTAAATCTGAGGAATACAATGCTGATCCCACAATATGTATAACTTTGATGAGTTAGGTGACCTGTCTAACCTAATAGTTCTTAAGAGTAAAAGTTGTAGATTTAATCAAGACAATTTTGTATTATCACATTTGAAAAAAATGTGGCCCTAATAAATAGTTCTACCCTTCCCAATCTAAGAGAGATATTATGTTGAGGAGGCATACAGACAACTGAATGACACAGAAACTTCAAACGTCTCACTTTCAATCCTACTATTACCGTTGTGGATGAACTGTGGATGAATTGAGTGAATTACCCCATGTAGGTGAAAGTCTGAGGTTTCTGAATAAACAGATGTCTGAGTATTTATTGGTAAGAGAGCCTAGTGTTTCATTATGCAAACATCTGCTGAAAATTTACAAGAGCTTACAGAAGCCTCCAGGGAGACCTATTATTTTGACAGTACGAACCCTAGGAGAAAGAATGAGGGCATGGCTAGATAATTTTTTGCAGCATGTAGTCAAGGGCATAACAGGGTATCTTAGAAACACTAAACAAGTACCCAGAAAACTGAATGGGTGTAAGTTTAGGGAAAGCTGCTATCTACTTACTGTGGGTGTGGTGTCCCTATTCTCATGTATACCCAATACACAAGGCCTTTCCGCATTAAAATAAATTATGGTTTTGCATACTAATTACAAACTGAACTTCATCTAATATGTAATAGATGTAGTAGGATTTCTTCTCACACATAATTACTTTGCGTTTGAGGATAAGATCTATTTTCAAAGACAAGTTATGACAATGGGGGGCAAAATTTGCCTGTTTATAGGCTAATGTTTATTTAGATTTTTTTTAAATGTTCAAGATTTTTGTTTATCTAAATTCCTTTAAAGACAATTTAAAGTTCTACTCCAGATATATCAATGATATACATAGTCTGGGTGGGTGGTATTCAATTAATGGAAAGATTTGAAGAATATTTAAACACAAACACTATGAAGTTGAAATTTACTTTAAGTGATCAAATTTCCTTCCTAGATTTGAGTATTAAAATGGATAGATCTAAAGAAGAATTGACCACTGAAACATTTTGTAAAAACACTGTAGGAAATACTATCTTGAGATTGGGTAGGAATTACACTATTGACACTGATTATCTTTTACATGCAAAGGATTTGAAAACTATACTCATGACCAGGGGATATAGTGAGGAACATCTAGAGGAGTCTTTGGAAGAGAGTCTTACAGATGGTTAGAAGTACTTTACTTAGGGATAAAAATAGGATCAATAGTAATGATAATAAAATAACGTTTTACACAAAGTATAGTTGACAATTTAATAAGATCTGTAATATTATTCACTATCACCTCCCCATATTAAATGGAGACCCTATCTTAGTACGTATCTTTGAAAAGAGAAAGTTATCACAAGAGGTTACAGTGCTTCCAAACTTGGTATTCTGGATATAAATTTTAAAAACTGATTACCCTTCAGGTATTAATGAAATTTGGGACCTTAAATTATATACTGGTATTTGATTAATCTGTATGTTAAAGATTGTTAAAAAAATAATTAATTGTAGTTTGTGCATAGAAGGAGCCATACTGCTTTAGGGTGAGTCATGTTTATTGATACACAGTAGTTATTTTGTTATTATACACAATTTGTATACATCATGATTCACTTAAGCACTCGCTCCAAAAAAAAAAGTCCATGAGTTGATCACTTTGTACATTAGATGGATATTTTGTGTGTATTTTCTTGAAATAGTGAGTGATACAGAGTTATTGAAAGATATTCTACACAATTAGACATGTATATGTATGTATCTCTATGTTAAAGCTTTTTGCCATAGCACAGGAGGTGCACAGTCTAATATCTCATAGCTGTTTTTGTGAACAGCAACTTGCGGTAAATCCACTTATCATCATCATTTGTTATCTGTGATACATCAGACACGGACAGTCCCCTCCTCATATTGATCAGCTGTTAGTTTGAACATTGCTGTGCAGTAAGCCCGCTGACTTTCACACTCACCAAGTTTCTTGGCTATCCGGATAAAGGGAGTTTGTTTCACACAAACAGCTTTGTTGAAATTATCTATCTCAGGCTACAGTAGCCAAACTGCTAGACTGCTGAGTGAGTACTTTATTACCCCAAAAACTCAGCCTTAAAGGGAACCCAAAATCTTTCTTTCATGATTCAGATAGAGAATAGAAATTTAAACAACATTCCAATTTACTTCCATAATTTATTTTGCTTCATTTTTAAAATATCCTTATTTGAAGAAAAAGCAATGCACATGGGTGAGCCAATCACATGATGCTTCTATGTGCAGCAACCAATCAGCAGCTAGTGAGCATATCTAGATATGCTTTTCATCAAAGAATATCAAGAGAATAAAACAAATTAGATAATATAAGTAAATTAGAAAGATGTTTAAAATTGCATTCTCTTTCTAAATCATAAAAGAAAAAATGTGGGTAGCATGTCCCTTTAAGTCAACTGAGTTATTGCGATTTTGCTGTTTGCATACTGATATATCAGTTTATTTTAATATATACTATTTTATCCTTGTTGATGTTATATATGTTGTTTTTATTTCATTATGTGTAGTGCACCAACTTGCGTTTTTTTGTATTTTACTGAAATATATTGTTCACATTACATTAGTGATTTGTCTGTCATATCAATTAGCCTATATAAAGGATATATACAATACATTCATTCTATTTCCTTTTCATTTTTTTAGTCACAGGGTGTCTTTTATTTAGTTGACTGCAAACTTATTTACTATATATTATTTACTTTTAAGAAGGCACAAAAGGAGTCCGCCATAGCCAGGCTATGACTACGGCTTGTTAGTCGAAACGCGTAAGCCCCTCCAGGCTACACTGTTACTTTGTTAATGTTGGTGGATGTTGTATCATCCTCACTACTTTTAATACCTCAATAAAAGTAGATGTTTTACCTGCACTTTGGCAGACTCCTTTTGTGCCTTCTATCACTTTAACCAGTACCGCCGAAGTAGGGCGTGAGAGCAAGGAAACCTCAGGACTTGTTGTGTGACGTCACTATCCTAACACGTGGAACGCAGCATCAGAAGCGGAGCAGTGGAGAGACCCGGTGTTCGAGTAAGAGACGGAGCTGATGGTAGACTGAGCCCGCAGCTGTTGTACGAGTCTCCTCTTCCCAGATGGAAGGTCCCTGCCTTATGGTTCCCTTAAAGTGAGTTTTTGACAGGACTACAAGACTTATTTGTGAATAGCACCTACAGAGTGACACTCTAGCACACAATACCCTATACGCAAGTGTCAAGTCCTGGGCACGATTTTCACATTGTTTGCATTTATACATGAACTGTGTCGTTTGCTCATTGAAATATTTAAGCTCACATCTTTATCCTTATTTATTTTTAAGTCACATACAGGTAGATTACAAAAATAGGGCATTGCATTCAAATACTATTTGCCTGTTCAGTCATAATATAATGCTAAATGCAAGTGTCAAGTCCTGGGCACGATTTTCACATTGTTTGCATTTACACATGAACTGTGTCGTTTGCTCATTGAAAGATTTAAGCTCACATCTTTATCCTTATTTATTTTTAAGTCACATCCAGGTAGATTACAAAAATAGGGCATTGCATTCAAATACTATTTGCCTGTTCAGTCATAATATAATGCTAAATGCTGATTGATATATGCACGCATGATGGTTACTGGGGGGAAAAAACTTCCCTCTGACAATACGAGAACAACGGTCTTTCATGTAGACTGATCACTAGTAATGTTTTATTAATGTGCAGATTTTATTTTTGTTATTCCTGTGATTTGCCTGACATTGTGAGATTGATGGTCTCTCTTGTGTATTAATTACTAGTAACATTTTATAAAGTAAAGATTTCCTCTTTGTTACACAAATATCTATATATGAGGATTTTTAGAAGGTATATACCACCTTTAAAACTCATATTTAACACCTGAGCCCAGCTGACACAAGAATGTTGCTTGTTTAGACTCACAGATCTAATTATTGTTAAGTGACAACTTCCGTTTTTATTGCTAAAAATGTATTTAATGTTGCTAATTGAGATGCTTTGTATCCGTTTTATTGCCTGAGCAGTGAGGAAACGACCTGTATTCTTGGTCGAGAAATGAGTTGCTGTAAAGATTAAAGTGTTGTTTTATCATATGAAATATCGGAAGTTGTCCAATTTCACTGGTGAATACAGAAGTACATTGCACTCCCATCTGAAACATATCCTACATTGGATTTTGGTTGACAGCATCGATTGGGGATATTTAGAACAGGGTACTAGCTACTGCTGAGTGCTAGCCTGCTCCCTGGCACCGGTCATAGCACAGTGCAACTCTTTTGGTAAGCCTTCTGCTATTTATGCTTACAAACCCATTGGGGATATATTACACTATGAGGAGCCCTATTTTTCTTATATTCCCATTTAAATCTAACACCCTAACATAAACCCCATGTCTAAACACCCCTAATCTGCTGCCCCCGACTTTGCCAACACCTAAATAAAGTTATTAACTCCTAATCTGCTGCCCCCAACATCGCCGACACCTACATAAAGTTACTAACTTCAGATTTATCATTACATAGTGTGAAGCTATATACACTATTAAATTCTTTGTTGAAAGATTTCCAAGACTCATTGGCTGGGATTTATTTGTATTATATTATTATTGAGTCAAGGACCAGACTCCATCCAGTGCCAGAGCACATTATATCTAGTAGGTGGTGCGGTCACTCTTTGAGTATTACCTACATAATGTTATTAACCCCTAATCTGCCATTACCGATATCGCCGCAACTAAAAGAAATCTATTAACCCCTAATCTGCTGCTCCCGATATCGCTGCAACTATACTAAAGATATTAACCCCTATTCCCCAGCACCCCAACATCGCCCACACTATAGTAAAGATATTAACCCCTATTCTGCCACTCCCTGACATCGCCACCACTAAATAAAGCTTTTAGCCCCTAAACCTCTGGCCTCCCACATCACTACCACTAAATAAACCTATTAACCCCTAAACCGCCAGCCCCCCACATAACAACAACCTAAATTAAACTATTAACCCTCTAAACCTAACACTAACCGTAAACCTAACCCTAAACCTAACACCCCTAACTTTAACATAATTAAAATAGAGCTAAATTAAAGTTACAATTATTAACTAATTAATTAATTATTAACTATTAATTAATTTAAAACTAAATACATACTTACCTGTGAAATAAAACCTAAGCTTGCTACAATATAACTAATAGTTTGTATTTATTTTAACTAGGTAGACTAGTTAGTATTTGAATCAGCCAATAGGAATGAGAGTTGCTTAAATCCTGTTGGCTGATTTGAACAGCCAATAGGATTTTAGCAGCCCTAATTCATATTGGTTTCCTATTGATTAAAATTTTTCAGCCAATAGGAATGCAATGGTACCCCCAGTATAAAACGATCGCATGAAGAGGACGTCCACATCGGATCGATGGACCTCCGCCTGGACCTCCATCTTAGGCATCCGCCTGGACCTCCACCTTGGACCTTCGCCTGGACCTTTGCCTGGACCTCCGCCTCCGCGCATTGACTGCTCCACCTCCACAGGGATAAAGAAGATGCCGATCCCGCAATGAATGAAGATGGAGCTGCCTGGATGAAGATCGTTCAAGCGGGTCTTCAGCAACTGTGAGTACCTAAAGAGGGGTTAGTGTTAGGTTTTTTTAAGTTTTTTTGGGTGTTTTTTTTTAGATTAGGGGTTGGGCATTTCTTAAAAGAGCTGAATGCCATTTTAAGGGCAATGCCCATACAAATGCCCTTTTCAGGGCAATGGGTAGATTTGGTTTTTTTAGTTAGGTTTTTGTTTTTTGGGGGGTTGATTGGGTGGTGGGTTTTACTGTAGGTGGGTCTGTATTTTTTTCCAGGGAAAAGAGCTGATTTCTTTAGGGCAATACCCTACAAATGACCCTTTAAGGGCTGTTGGTAGTTTATTGTATGCTAGGGGGTGTTTTTATTTTGGGGGGCTTTTTTATTTTGATATTGTTATAAGATTAGGTGTAATTCTTTTATTTTGGATCATTTTGTTTGTTATTTTTCATGTGGGAGGCTGGCGGTTTAGGGGTTAATAGGTTTATTTAGTGGTAGTGATGTGGGAGGCCAGAGGTTTAGGCGTTAATAACTTTATTTATTAGCGGAGATGTCGGTGAGCGGCGGAATAGTGGCTAATATATTTATTATAGTGTGGGCAATGTTGGAGTGCAGGGGAATAGGGTTAATTACTTTAGTATAGTGGCAACGATGTCGGGGCGCGGCGGAATAGGGGTTAATAAATTTTATTAGTGGCGGCGATGTTGGGAGCGGCAGATTAGGGGTTAATAACTTTAATATAGTGTTTGCAATGCGGGAGGGCCTCGGTTTAGGGGTTAATAGGTAGTTTATGGATGTTAGTGTATTTTGTAACACTTTAGTTATGAGTTTTATGTAACAGTTTTGTTGCGTAAAACTCATAACTACTGCTCTCAGATGGCAGTACGGATCTCGTCGTTATAGGGTGTAACGCAAGCTTTTTAGCCTCACCACAAAACTCATAATGGCAGCGCTATGGAAGTCCCATGAAAAAAGTCATCATTTTTTTGAGTGCGAGACTGACATTGCGTTACAGGCTTAAATGCTTGCGGTACAACTATACTGACACAAGACTCGTAATGGCTGTGTTGCTGTTTTAACGCTGAAATTACATTTTTTTCAGCATTGAAACACGAACGAGACTCCCAGAGGCTACAGCAGTTTACACTCCACATCTGGACAGAAGATCTCCATTTCTATTTCACTGGACGATCGGTAGTTGCCTATCTGATCTCCCACATCCACTGTGACGTCTCTTACTGCTGCCTTGGGTTATCGTCTCTGTTATTGGCTTGACCCACCACGTTACCTGACGCACAAAACTCCGGTATCCTGTGTGAGTCTTACGGGCGACTCTGTTGGTCCCGTACTGCCCAGTCAGGCACTCCGTTGTGCCGCAACGTTTGTGAGTAGCCACCCTGAAGGGTACTTACAACATACATCTGTATTATTGGCTAGCTCAGTCACTATTACCCTATGTGGCGACTCTTTTTGTTCCCCTAAAAGGAATTTTTTAATTTACACTTTAAACGTTTCATTAATTTTAGCTTTTTAGCGCTTTCCTGGTTTCTTTTACCTTTATAAAGCCCTTTGCATGCCTTTTGTCACCTGAGACCTTGAGGCATATTTAAGAAATGTCTTGCAGACCTGATCCGACAATGCCGATCAGGACCGCAAGACATCGCTGAATGCGAAGAGCAATACGCTCTCCGCATTTCACATTGCACCTGCAGCTCACAAGAGCTGCTGGTGCAACGCTGCCCCCTGCAGACTCGCGGCCAATGGGCCGCCAGCAGGGAGTGTCAATTAACCCAATCGTACTCGATCGGGTTGAATTGTTGCGATTCCTGTCCGCCTGCTCAGAGCAGGCGGACAGGGCTATGGAGCAGCGGTCTTTGTGACCACTGCTTCATAACTGCTGTTTCTGGCGAGTCTGAAGACTCGCCAGAAACACGGGCCGTCAAGCTCTGTACGGAGCTTCATAGATAGGCCCCCTTATATCTTTGACCCCTTATAACTTTGTATAGCTTTTTTTTTTTTTTTTTTTTTTTTTAAAGTTTAATTAGACAGTGTTATTATGAGTGTAACTTTACTTTTATATGTATTTTTGACGTGTTTTGCGCAACTTTTTAGTTGAGCATAACATCATCATACTATCCTGACAACCCTAATGAGCCAATAGTGATCCAGTCAGTTGCCTGCTATGAATGTCCCTAAAAACAGCCCTGTTTACTTCTTTCTCTTAGTATCCTTTGCTGAAAAGAATACCTAGATAGGCTCAGGAGCAGCAATTCACTACTGAGAGCTAGCTGGTGACTGGTTGCTACACACACATGGATCTTGCCATTGGTACTCCAGATGTGTTCAGCTAGCCACTAGTAGTGCATTGCTGCTCTGGAGCTTTGTTTAAAGGAACAGTAAAGTCATAATTAGACATTCATGATTTAGACAGAGCATCTGATTGTAAAACAACTTTCCAATTTACTTTTGTTATTTAATTTGCTTCCTTCTCTTGTTATCCTTTGCTGAAAGGTTTATCTAGGTAAGCTCAGGAGCAGCAAATAACCTTTGGTTCTAGCTGCTGATTGGTGGCTGCATATATATACTGATTGTCATTGACTCACCCATGTGTTCAGTTAGAAACCAGAAGTGCATTGCTGCTTCTTCAACAAACTATACCAAGAGAATGAAAATGTTTTAGTTTAGTTAGAACTAAAGTTGTATAAAATTGTATGTTCTACCTAATTCATAAAAGAAAATTTGAATCTTTAACCCCTATACTGGCAATAGTTTAATAACAAAATGCATGTTGATGTCCCTTTATAAAAACACAATCAGGCCCAACAGTGGCTGTGTAAGGAGCTGTAATCAAACTATTTATTAATTCAATGATTCACAAAATACAAGAAGAATGCAGCAAAAGGAAAGCAATATTGAATGAAAACTATAACTTTTATTGCAATCAAAATCTGAACAATGAGCAAATCTGTGTTGGATTTAGCTATTTTGCTGCCATCTTGTGGTTTATCACATTTTACTGTAACTTGTTTTCATCATTATATGATATCATCAGAATATCCAATCTTTTGAAATGAGGGGAAGTATTATATTTTTTTATATATCTCAGCCAAAAACACAAATACTTCAAATGATGAATGTAATTAGATTAGCACGAGAACAAAATATATACAGACAACGTGAGGATTGGCAATTTACAGACTGGAACCTCCCAGAGAGTACATGAAGGATTGAATCACAGAAAAGTTGAATAATCTCTTCTTCAGCTTCAGATGTCGGCTGCATGGAGACTCATGGATTATATGTGCTAAAGGTAGGGGAGTAGCATGAGATTACAGATTAATGCTTTATTATTAGACCACATAAGAATATGCTAAACACAAGCAAGTTAGGGTGGTATACAGTAATACAGAAAGGTTTGCAAAATACCTCAAACATAAGACATAAACATCTCTTTGTTAGCAGTAATCATATAGCTATTGATAACCTGATTATTTGTATAACTGATTACTATAAAAATATAGCTGTCAACATTTTCAGAACAATTCCAGAGTCACATGTATGTATTACTTGCCTAGCTCCAATCTACCCCAAAACAAGCACATAAAATACTAATAGTGTAATTTAGCCATACTAGTACATTTTTAAATTCACTTATATTATCAAATTGTTCTCTTGGGTAACTTTGTTGAAAAGAATATGTGCATAGCTTCAACAGAATCAGTGAATTAATGGGGCTAGCTAACTGTTGATTGGTTACTTACACACCTTTGTCTTTTGTCATTGGCTTACCAAATGTTTTCAGCTAGCTCCCAGTAGCACATTGCAAATGTAGTAGTTCAAAGCAAATGCACGACAGAATAATTAACAGCTCAGAAGGATAATCTTATAAACATGTTAACTTTTGCTAAACAGCTTGCATTGACAAGTCGATACTACAAAGTGCATTAACTCTTAAATTAAAGCCCTTCACTGAACCTTCCAGGCTAAAAAGCCAGGAGTTTGGAGCATCTATTGAGTGGAGTGTTTTATTACAGGGAATAGATGACTACTGGGTCAGAGGGCAATGCTATATCTATGCTGGCCCAATGACCCTTATAGTGTAATAATAGACATTATTCTCCCACCCCTAGATACATTTGTCAGACAACCCTCTAAGTTATTTTTTGCAAGAATATAGCGAGATATTGCAAATTTTTCCTTCTGAACCGGTAAAAACCTCACTAAAACCTCTATGAAGAAAGCACTGGGTCAAAGGTGGAAGTAACCAGCCCCAGGATAACGTTGTCAATCAGTCCACAGAGTGTGTTATGTCTAATCCTTATTGATGGGATATTCCTGCTCACAGCCATAGAGACAATGTCCTAATATTAAACTTGCATGTGTTACCAGCATTTCACAAAAACTGCCTACCTGTTGCCTGGGTTCCCGGAGAGGAGACATGGGGTACAGGGACCCTGGTGAGGACCTTGCAGACATGAAGTGTCTGGTGTGTGAGGCTCTGATGCAAGAGTTCTTCTACCACAAAAAGTATCAGACTTTCATGTCCCAGGTGCAAGAGCTTTCAGCAGCCCCAGTCCTATACAATCTGCTGTCCATATTGAGCTTCTGTTAGAAACAGTCAGACATATGGAGCATGCTGCCTAAAAAGCTTACATTACTTCATAGAGCCACAGCCAATGCATTGCGGCCATACAGCAGAGTCTCCAGTACAATTTCCAGGACTATAAGTTCTGTGAAAAAAAAGCAAAATTCCTGGATTGTCCTGGGAGATTTAGGACTTTTGGCAACTATGTAAAAAGTAATGTAAATCAAATGAATACACATAGGACAAATTATATTATAAATATTTTATATATGCAACAGCTTGTAGTATCCTTGTTGCCACAAACATAACATAGCAGATGGGCAGTGTGGCTTTTATTAACCAGTTAGACAATATTTGTTTTTTTTATTTTGTTTTTTAAACACTGATACGCTAAATTAAGCTGCATTCAGAGACAAATCACAATACCAACTAACAGGTTAATAAGGTCATTTTAAGGCCCATTAACCCTCAACTTTAAATTTGACCACAACTGTTTTCTTAGCTC
This sequence comes from Bombina bombina, assembly GCF_027579735.1. Lineage (NCBI taxonomy): Eukaryota > Metazoa > Chordata > Amphibia > Anura > Bombinatoridae > Bombina > Bombina bombina. The sequence goes on along the minus strand of NC_069499.1, from coordinate 1,402,898,992 downwards.
CAATAGAAAAAAAGCCTAACTCTAGATTGTGCCCCCTAAAGTTTTAGATAAAATGGGGCATAAAAATAAAATCTCTAATCTAAAATCTTTTGTTGTGTTTATTTTGCACCCTGTTTAGCGCAAAACTCGTAATCTAGGTGATTGTTTCCAGCACGACTAAATAGAGAGCTTGATTTATCCAAATTTCTGTAAATTGGTTCGTTCTTTCTTTCTTCCTTTTAAGATCTACAACAGAGTAAATTTAGTAATGTAAACATTTTTACAAATTGTAAAAAATTGTGGAAAATTATGTCCAGAAAAAATGTGTGCAACGGAGTAGTAGGTATGATTATGTAAAATTTGAAACACATTGTATATGTTTGTTCACTATGTTAAGCCATAATGGTTTCAAGAGTTAAATAGTTGAGGGGGCATGGCTTATGTTTGCACATGCCTATAAAAAGCACCATATGTTCCATTCAGTGTTATCTGACATGACTAAGAGCAACAGGCCCGAAACATTGTCTTGATTTTAGTACCATTGGGAGATTCCAATAAACATGTGAATGTTTGAACAAGATTGGTAAGTGCTGCTGTCTATGGGAACTTGAACCAAATATTGTGCAGCCTTGGTCCGAGAATGAAATGACCCCATAGTAACATAATACTATCAACCCACTAGCCTGGCCGCTAGCCTTACTAGGTCTGCCTGCATGCTTGCATGCAACCAATGCTTATGCACAATTGTCCAATAAGTGGGTAGGTAGAGGTACTCGACAGGGATGCCCTCTGTCACCCCTATTATTTAACATTGTGATAGAGTCTTTAGCTATTATGTTAAGGGAAAATATGCAGGGAATCATGATGGGTAGTTATGAATGTAAAGTCTCTCTTTACGCAGATGACTTATTATTATTTGTTCGTAATCTTGAGAAAAATATCCTGTTAATACTTAACATAATATCAGGAGTAGAATATGGCATGTCTAAATATCTGACAATACAGAATAATTTGGCATTTCCAATGGGCTTTAATTCGTCTTTATTTCAAAATTGGAATGGAAAAGTGTTGAAGTTCATACATCAAATATTAGATACTGAAAGGAAAACCGTTAAAACATTTGATTAATTGAAAAATGATTTTTCAATACATAATAAAGATTTCTATGCCTATCTCCAGGCTAGGCATTATGCAAATCAACTCATTAGGGAAAATGGTTGGAGCTGGGAATGGGAAAAGATTGAGCCATGGTTAAAAATGGTTACACAGGGAGTATACTCAATTTCGCCATGGTATAAACATATCTCAGCCTGTTAAGGTCAGAATAATTTGGATAATTTAACGGTTAAATGGAGACCACATATCATAGGAGTGGATGAGCCTATCGAAAGGATAAGGGATTAAATCTCTCAAGTAGTTAAAACAATGATATCTGAAACCTGGAGAGAGGCGCATTTGAAACTATTGTATAAAGTTTATTATACCCCTAGGAAGGGTTCAGAATGGGGCAATATACAGTTTAGTAAATGTCCAAAATGTAGCAAACATGCAGCTGATCTGCTACATATGATTTGGGAATGCCCCTTAATTAGACAGTTTTGGCTTAAAATTAAATACTGGTTACATAAGATTTTAAAGAGACCCTGCAATATCAAGCTAGAACAAGTGTTGTTCCTAGCTAGGACTAAGGAAATGGGGAGAGACTGGAAACTAATAAATATTTCAGTATTAGCGGCTAGGAGTATAATCTTTAAAAACTGGAAGAATAGTAAAAAACCTAATATGGCAGAATGTTTTCTGATAAAACAGACAATTATTGAACAATTTGATATACAAGATGTTAATGAGCACGCAAGCACAGAGTACTTGAATAAATGGGGAAAACTTATACATTCACTTTTAGTTACCCTCCAGGAACAGTTTTAGTACCCTTTTAGGAATACAGCGATAGCCTGAGGCTTGAGATAGCTGATGAGTGGGAATAGCTAGGGCTTTTTTTTTTTTTTCGTTGTTTTGTTTTTCTTCGTTTTTGTTGTTTGTTGTTTTGGTTTGTAAGGACGTAATACAGGGAGGTCTATATCTAAGCAATGTTTTGGCTCTGTATTTATATTTTTGGATTATAAATAAAATATTTAAAAAAAAAAAAAGTGGAGGGGAAGGGAAGTAGTGAAGCAATACACTTGTCCCACCTTGAATGTCGCCCCTGTCCGGTTCTATGTCTTTGTGCATGATGAGGTTATGCTGCTGGAAGCCTGTGACTTCCCCTACGGACACAGAGGACAGGAGTGTTCTGGATCTGACAGTGATTGCCCCTTGTCAAGTGCTGCTTGTAACTGCTGGACCCACTTGGTCCCTTGATTCAGCCTATGTTTCTACTGAGCACCAGCACAGCAGACTATCCTGTCTATTCTTGTTCCAACATATTTATAAGTGTGCACATATGTTTTTATGTATTTAAATGTGGGTATGTGTGTGTATGTGTATGTATATATATATATATATTCAGTCGTATGCAAAAGTTTAGGCACCCCTGACCAGTGACGTGCAGTGAAGTCAGAGGCTGGTGAGGCACACGCGCACACACACACACATATATATATATATATATATATATATATATATATATATATCACTAAGCTTCTGGTACCAACAAGAAGTATTTAGCAACTGAAAAGAGTTAATTATATGTTGTAGCTGTATAATTACAGATCAATAACTGCTGTTTAGCTCCAGTAATAAGGTATATAAGACATATAATGGCAGTACAGTTTAAATGCATTTTTAGTGGTGAACAAAAGTAACTGCATAGCAAATCAAACAGTGGTGGCCCAAACAGGCAGGAATAGACATGCAACCAGAAACACACACACACACACACACACACACACATACATACATATACACACACATACATATACACACACATACATACATATACACAAACACATACATACATATACACACATACACACATACATACACATACATACATATACACACACACATACATATACACATACACACAAACACACACATACATACACAATTTCACACAAACACGCACATACACACACACACACACATATACACACACACATACATATAAACACATACACACACATACACATACATACACATACAACTCCGCCCCCTGCAGACTCGTGGCCAATAGGCGACCAGCAGGGGGTGTCAATCAACCCGATCATACTCGATCGGGTTGAATTGTTGCGATTCCTGTCTGCCTGCTCAGAGCAGGCGGACAGGGTTATGGAGCAGGGGTCTTTGGTGCAACTCCGCCCTCTGCAGACTCGCAGCCAATGGGCCGCCAGCAGGGGGTGTCAATCAACCCGATCGTACTCGATCAGGTTGAATTGTTGCGATTCCTGTCCGCCTAATCAGAGCAGGCGGACAGGGTTATGGAGCAGCGGTCTTTGTGACCGCTGCTCCATAACTTTTGTTTCTGGAGAGTCTGAAGACTCGCCAGAAACACGGGCTGTCAAGCTCCTTTCGGAGCTTAATAGATAGGCCCCATACACACAAACATATACACACAACAGCTTTCTGCACTATGAAAGCAATCACTATAAGAGCTGGAAGTTAAATGTCCCATATGGGCAATTTAGAAGAATAAGGAGGAATTGTTCCCAAATAGAGGACTATGATATCCAAGCAAGGGTTATTGGAGACAGATTCCTAGAAAAGGGCTACCCGGTAGATCTGATAAATCATGAGATCAATAGGGTTAGGGAGGAGGATAGATCAAGTTATTTTAAAATTAATAAAAACAAAAAATCTAAAGATCAAATAGGCTTCAAAGAAATAAATCCCCCGTTATTTATCACTAGATATAATTCAAACCATATGGCAATTAATAAAATTCTTAATAAACACTGGTCTATCCTCACTGATGATTCCACTCTGAGGAATATTATAGGGACCAAACCAAAAGTGGTATATAGAAGAGCACCTACGCTCAAGACCGTTCTAGCACCCAGTAAGAAACAAATTCCTTGTAAACAACAATGTAGGCTCCAACATCTATAATGTTGGACCTTTAATTAAAAAGAATATAGTCTCCAAATGTTATAGGAAACGCTGTGGCATGTGCAGCAATATTTGTCATAGGACTTCTAGTTTTAGATCCTCGAATACGGGTGAAATTTTTAAAATTAAGAGTCACATAACATGTGAAACTTCTTTTGTGATATATCTCCTTGACTGTAAATGTGGGGCCCAGTATGTAGGCCGCACCTGCAGAAAGGTAAAAAAACGATGGGGAGAGCATTCCTATAACATTAAGAAAAAAGCCAAATCTCACAGCGTCTCCAGACATTGTTTATCTCATCACAAAAAAGATAAGAACCCTATCAAAATAACACCTATTGAAATGATTTCAAAATCTTGTCCCAATGCTCTAATGACCCTTAGGAGAAGAGAGACATTTTGGATTAAAAGATTAGGTACTCTCCAACCAGATGGGCTCAATGAGAACCTTGATATGGAAGCATTCTGAATACCAATATTTTTTTTTTTTTTTTCTCTTTTGTTGGCCTCTATTAGGCTAGGTCACATTGACACTTTTTCACACCAATATCACATCACACATAGATAGGGGTTGCTGATTGTTTTTGCATTATCCTACACAGTGGTTGTTTAGTATTTCGCCTGTTTAACAATTTTTTTTATTTTCTACTTACATTAGCGGTATAGCACTTTAATATTATTATTACTTATAAGATTACCATGATCAGATGACTTATTTATAGGATACAAGGGTATCTTTATGTTGGACCAATGATCACACATATTTATATATATACTTTCTGCACGTCATTTAGATATAGCTTTAGGTTATGATTACATTCAACACTTTATTCTTGGCTTATCATTTTTATTATATATTATAAATATCTTGTTAGTACATTTATATTAAATATAGGTACATACATTTTGCATATATGATATCACAGATAGGGTTTAACATTAGTTAGTCACTGTGTCATTTTTTTCTTTCCCAAAAGGTTTAAACTGTCTTACAATGAAATAATTTTTCTATGGCTTAGGTGCTCTAGAGTTGCATTTTACATTTTATTTAATATGCGGTAGCATGTAAAAGCTTAATTATATATTGGGTTGAGATTCCCTCTTAGTAAATTTATTTATATATTCATGTTGACA